>NC_053026.1:48709731-48731386 GCF_003073215.2 Triticum urartu | reverse complement strand
TAGACGGGTGGCTTCATCTTCGGCGCACTTCTCCTGCGCGTTCCGCTCCGTCGCCTCCCGAAGGTCGGCGGCGGGGTCAATCCGCCGCGTTGTGGTGGACGTCTCCGCCGACCCCATGACGGAGCCGGCGGCAACCCTCTTAAGAGAGAGGGGAGCCCTAGATCGAAGAAACAAGCTAGATTCAATACAAAGCCAATAAAGAAAGAGCGAAGACCAAAGGAAGAGACACTCACCTAGAAACAAGCGGCGCCTCCTTCACTTCCTTGCGGAAGCGGTTGGCCCGTGCGGCCACCTCTTCTCGTTTGGTTGTCGCGGTCGCCCCCTTGGGCTTCTTCGGCCGACCACCGAGCGTACTCGGCCCGGCCCGGCGTTTCTTCGTGCCGCCTTGGGCGTCTGGGGCGGCGGAGGAGCCCGCGCCTGGCTGGCCCGCCTTCGACCGGTGGTGCGGGCCGACTTCCCCTTCGGCGTCATTGGGCCAGTCGGCGAAAGTGGCCGTGTACCTGGGGGAGACGGCCTTCCCTCTTCCTCCCTCGGCATCGGCTTCCAGGGCCGCCACCCCAAGATCTGGGTCATCAACGTCGCTCTCCGCCCGGTCAGGGCCGAAATCGCGGGCCGACCCTGTGGTGCCGGCTGCCGGCTGGAGGAGGGGGTTCTGATTCAAAAAACATTAAGTAGTCAGACTAGGCAAGTAGGACTCTACAACGAAGAAAGGAAGAAAGCGGCTCACAATGGGTGCGGGGTTGTCGCGCGAGTACGGCTCCTTGCCAAACTGCCAGTCCCCTGAGAGCCGCAGTTCGCAATACCGTTCACTATATCCGCCACCTCGGAGTGGGGCATGTCCTTGGTGCACATCCGGCATGGATCCCGATGGCCTTGAAGAGGAAGAACTCGGCGCGCCACGAAGGCGGCCAGCAAGTCGGCTCCAGTCAAGCCCTCCGACTGCGTCAGGACTCGGAGTCGCGCGACGACGGCGGCTCTAGCCGGAGTCAGCGACCTGGCCCGGTACGACCAGCTGGGAAGTCGCCCAGCTGGTGCGCTGGCTTCGTAGGCCGGCAGATTGACCCAGTCGCCTTCAGGGGCGACGTTCTTCACGTAGAAGTAGGAGCGCTGCCACATCTTCACCGATTTGATCAGCGTGATGGAGGGGAACGGATTATCAGCGCCCACTCTTCGCACCGCGATGAAGGCGCCGCACCGGGCCGGCATGCCAGCAACTTGGGTGCCGAGCTTGGATTGGAAGAACTCCCCCCAGAGCTCGATGGTGGGGAGGACTCCGAGGAAGCCTTCGCACAGAGTGGCGAAGGCGGACAGCAGCACCACTGTGTTGGGGGTGAGGTGGTGCGGCTGAAGCCCGTGGAACTCCAAGAAGGAGTAGAAGAAGCCGCTCGCCGGCAGCCCCATGCCGCGCATAAGGTGCGAGCGGAAGATGACCCGCTCGCCCTCCTTCGGCGCCAGCGATATCTCCCCCTTCGGCGCGAGGCGGACCTGCACCAGGCCCGCGCTGGGTAGCCGCCGCGTCCGGCGGAGGTTGTCGATGTGGTCTTCGTCGATTTCGGAGCCATTCCATTCGCCGGAGCGCGCCGCAGGAGCCGTGGCGGCGGAGGAGGAGCTCATCGCTGCCGCGGGCGGTGTGGTTCGAAGGAGTTACAAGAGGAAGAAGAAGTAAGAAGAGCAGGGGGCACGCGCGCTCGCCGCCCCTCTCCCCTGCCTACTTATAGGCGCGTGGGGTGAGAAGCAGAGGGGGCCGATGCGGGATTTACTGCGCCCACGCCCCCACGACCCCCACGATCCGTCACGTGAACTTACTGCGCATGGTAAATGCGTGGGAATGCCAACCGTCCGCACGGCCACAGCGGATCCGCCCGCGGGCCGAGGCACGGCAGTGGCGGGCCCTCGCCTGCCGGCCCGTCCCGTCGCGCGCGTGGGCGGACTGGCAGGCCTGGCCGCATGGCACCACGTGGCAGGCTTGAAGCCAGCGACGACTTGGAGGCGTACCAGGCAAGCTGTCTTGAGCCCCGCCGCGGTGTTCAAAGTTCTTTTGGAGACAAGACAACTTGAGCCAATACAACTCCGGCCAGTCGGCTTGGGCGAAGACGGCGGAAGAAGCTCGCACATATTCCCTGAGGAGAAGAAAGTGTTGAGGCCCCGCAACGCGTCTTCCGCGGCGCCTCACCAGCTTCGGGGACTACTGTCAGAGTATTGGGCCACGGGTAGGACAACCCGAGCCCCAGGACCTTTCAAGACATCAGGGCTGACTACGCCCCTCGAAGACTCCAAGACGGAGATCCGCCTCTGGAGTCAGCTGGGAGGTCTGCCGACTCCCCACCCGTAGCCAAGTCCTGAAGACGGCGCCAAGACGGGCCGACTCCCATCAGGCGACTTCCATAGAAGACGGCCGTACGGAGTCGCCCACGGAGCCAACAACCCCGTGACCTCATCGATGGGACGGGACGAGGAGAGACTAAAGAAATACCCACTCCCTCCTCCTTCCCGAGGCAGGCGTGGCAACAGTGCGCATTGACTAAGGAGATCTCTGGCACTGTTGCCATGCTACCCATGACATCAGCGTCACTGGTGGGGTCCCGAGCCCACGATGGCCAGTCTGTACGACCTACGGGCGATGGCCCCCACCAGTCGGCGAGAGTCCCGAAGACGGCAAGAGCAACGCGAAGACGGACCCGAGGGGAGTCGGCCGCGCAGGGTCGGCCCACTCCTCCAGGTGCCCCACGCGCCATTAATCATACGAGACGGGGCGTGGCTACTGTACTCGCCTGCGGGACGGCGGCACTGTAGCCACGGCCCCGTGACCAAGCCCGTGTCATCAGAAGCACGGCTACAGTATCCCGCAGCCAGCAGGCCCACCAGTCGGCGGGCCCCAGAAGTCGGCAGAGAAGCCGGCGACCAAAGAGACTGACGACTGGACCCCGCGTCCAGATAGATTACCATTGTACCCCCGGGACACCCATGCAAAGGGTTGGACACCATTTAGCACTAGCCAAACCTTAGAGGAGGGAGAACGCTAGCCTTGCCTTCTCCTACCTCCCGCCACACAGCTCGAGGAGCAACCTTGTATTCACTTTGCCTTAGTGATCATGCGGAGACCCCGCAGAGCAGGACTAGGGGTGTTATCTCCTAGGAGAGCCCCGAACCTGGGTAAAGTACGCTGGCGTTCGTGCCTACGCCTCATCCCGCTTCCAGGCACCGGCGACGTTCTACTCGCTCCCACCATGATAAGCCATCCTTTGGCATATGTCGCACCAACCACCCGACACTTTTCCATTGAGTTTTTGAAACAATATCAAAGTTGAAGATGTTAAATATGAAACTACCAAGTTATGTACTATGTTATTGTGGTTTTGAAGCTTGTACAGTCTGCTTGATGTTGGCACCAAATTTCCTTCAGGCAACAGGATGATGAGTTCAGTGCAAGTCTTCAGGCTGTAGGGCTAATCATAGGCAAAGAATTCTGGACTTCTGTGGGTTTTCATGAATGATTTGAAATGAATAATAGTTGTTAAGTTGTTATTTTTGCTAGAAGAGTAGCGTTGCAAAAAAAGAGTATTGCTAGCGAAGTAACTGGAGTACATGCTACTACTTTAGGAAAGAGTCTAGACGACCCAACTTATGCAATCTACAGGTGTTGCTTACGAGATCGGGTATAGAGCCATGCATCTGCAACCATCTATTAGCAACATCTGGTTTGTGTCTGTATCCCTCTGCCTGCATCATTTCTTAATCATTATGTTATTCATTTTGTCATCTTGAATCCTTTTTGTTATAGTCATACATTCTCTTTTGGTTTAAGAAGATAATAATCCAGTTTGACTAAATGCATTTTCTATAGCAGTCAGATTCTCTAATAATTCAGTCAACGTACTGGTCTATAATTTCATTTCTTTGGTCATTAATCTACCTTTTCTTGAGATGGTTTCTCATAGTGAACAACTCATAAAAAGACTTGTAGGAAATAGACAAGAATGATAAGGTACATACTGATGTTTTCCATAGTTTTCCTGTGTGCTTCAAGAGAAGCGTATTGCAGCAGAAGATTCGAGGGCGATAACGCGAGGAAGAAAAACTGTCTGTTGTGGAAGAAGAAATTGTTGCCCCATAGGCTTTCAAGTTTAAAATTTTCCATTACATACAGTTTAACTCTGTGCATATGATACATTTGTTATTACTCGGTATTCTGCTCAAGGGGAACTGATACTTCCACATTAGAATTCTTATCCTTGTGACTATGGCATGCCTTTCGGTCCGCCCTGGCTTAGGTAGTTTGTGTTGACTCCTTGATGCGTCAGTGATTGCCAGCTATTCATGGAATGAGCAACAGACTGGATTTGCTTTGTCCCAAGATCATGGATACTTGAATGCCCTTTATTGACCATGTATTTGAGAGGCCGCTTCTGATTGTTTTTGTATTTTTATGCATCTTTTGAGCTTCTCGAACCCATTTATTTTCCCAAAGATCTCACTTATGCGTGCTAATCTCCGGAACTATATTTTTGTGTTAGAATAAGTAATTACTATGTAATCAGAACCATTTTTGGTTCTTATGGGATTGTCATGTATGATAACTTGACAAGGCATGAGAACATTTTTATATGTCAAAAGTGGTCAATCCCTAGAAGAATGCATGCTCCTAAGTCATGGAAGAAATTAGCAAACAGATAAAAGTTAAGGGCCTAAGGCAAGACCGGCACACCTATGTGTAGACCATCATTTGATTTTAGTACTTTGAATAGGTTCATGCCAAAAGATAAACTTTCGGATGTACATGGTATCACCCTCACTTCTGATGGCACAAGCGCTTTATTTGATGTTCTTCAGGAGAGGTTCAAGATTATATTTAAGGAGAGAACACAGCCATGGCAACACTCAATAAAGTGAAGCAACCGCCAGCCTTGCAAGAGAGGGAGTAGTCCGGGCCTATAATCATCAATGTAAATATGTAAAATTCATGTTAACTTCCTGTGAATAAATAAAATTACTGTAGAAAGCACTGCAACTTTTGCCTCGAATGAAACAAGGTCTTTGTGTGAGACTATAAGCACCCCAAACATTTTTGTTTGCTTCATTTTTGAGTCTCCAGTTACCCTCTATTTCCCTGCTTCATTTTTACTGGTTGTGAATCATATGTTGCTGTCACTAAATCCATGTTGGTAAATCTACATCATTTTGGCATAGGCACATTGATGAGAGTGCTTGAAGCTGCCACATTTAAGCCAAAGCCATCTTATATTTTAGTTTTATTTTGCAAAGAAGAGCCATCTCAATTTAAAGTGTGAGTCGTTTGTGTTTTCAGTACGAGACCTGCTATTGATTTATTCATTTTTGCAGTGAAACATAACATGCATGCAAGCTAGCTACTGCTATGTTGAAAACCAAACTTGCCGCATCTAGAAAAGAATACTCATCGTGCAACAGTTAGTAGCAATTTCGAATCCTGATGGTTAGAAGCATGTTTGACTTACGCGAAAACTTTTCCTGTCATTTTCCTTTCATAAGTTTTGATTTGTTCCTATTGCTGATCGCCTTGCCTCGGTGCCGGAGGCGGCTGGTCGACCTCCACTAGTAGAAAAAGGCCCATTTGTCCCGGTTGCCGAACCGGGACTAAAGTGTCGGTACTAAAGCCCAACACCTTTAGTCCCGGTTTGCCCACGAACCGGGACAGATGGGGCTCCACGTGGCCGCTGCGGCTTGCCCAGGCAGGAGGACCTTTTGTCCCGGTTGGTGCCACCAACCGGGACCAAAAGGCTTCCACGCGTCAGCAGTTTAGGGGCTGAGTTTTTTTTTCTGAAAGGGGGGGGGTTGGGGTTTTTTGGGGGTTTTGTAGGGTTCATTTAGGTGTTTCATATGTGTGTTAGCTAGCTAATAGAGAGAAGTGTCCTCTCTTATCTCCGTGCTTGGTCGACTCTACGTATTATACGTATAGAGAGGACTCGACACGCTAGTTAGCTAGTAAGCAAATGAAGGAAACCATTAAGTACAGAAGATCGTCGATCATGAACATATACAGAGAGAAGTGATCAACCTCTCCTTCTCTGAGAGATTGGCCGAACAACAAGTTTTCATATATCTATCCGACGCTACTAGCTACGTATATACAATATAAGATCTCTTACAATCCCCTAACATCTGAACTCAACTTCCACATGGTATTCTCCGTCTTTGTCGATGACATGGTCAAGAAAGAATCCCGCCAATTCCTCTTGAATTGCTTGTATGCGATCTTGTGGTAGGAGTTCATCCCGCATCTGCCACATCTAATTTGAAGAAGGGAGTCAATACATATATATGAATGAAACTCAACACAATGATGATAATAAAATAAAATTGCGAATATTATTGCTTACGCACTTCATATTGTTTTTTAGAGTAGCCCCGCTCACAAGTCATGTGGTGGATGAACTCGCAAATATAGTATCCACAGTAATTATTCCCGGGTTCCTGCCACAACCACTTTACAAGAAATAGAGGTCAATCAAACTGATAAGCAAGCATGCTAAATGGTATTGATGAAACTAGCTAGAATCAATGGGAGATGCGCGGAACTAGCTAGTAGTACTTACTTTCGGGTGGTTAAACCGCAGCTCCGCCGGCAATCCCGGAGTTTGTGCGGTGAACTTTTTCCAAACCCTGCCAGACAAAGAAAACAATTACTTGGTATCAGGAAATGAATAAAGTTGCCGATATGGTGCGATAATGATCGATTGAACTTACTTCTCGAGCATTTTAGTCATGGTCACATACTCCTTAGGATTTTTTCGTTTCGAGTCTATGACGGTTACTAGTCCCCGCTCAAGCTTAATCTCTAGCAGAATAAAGTGGAAGCTGCGCACGCATGCATAACTCATCAATTACATTACTATAACCTCGAGTAATAAGGAAAACCGAATATGCACAAGACAGTAACACTCACCTGTATTCGTAAGGAAAGTGTATTGTATCTTTGTTTTGATTTTGAAGTAACGATGCGAGCAAGTTGGCCTCGGTTAGTTTGGCATCATGTGTAACATTCCATTCATCCATGAGATTTGTGTTAATGAACCCAATATCACCTATTTGTCTTTTCTTCAATTCGGCGATCTTCAATCTGCATAATATAGTGAGGATAATTATATATACATGCAATGAAAGAGCTGAGCTATATATAGAGACTTAATTAATTACAGAGAAGTAGTACTTACAGACAGTAGCAAGTGATGATTGTTTTATCGAGGGCCTGCTGATTGAAAAACTGGAAGAACTCCTCATATGGAACAGAAAACAGATCAATTTCAACGAGGTCGTGCTCCTCTTTAACTCTCAGCGTCAAAGTATCCGTCCCAGACTTGCTGCAGATGTCCATGTACCAAGCATGGAATCTTCGCATCATCGTTGTTAGAGGAGTACCAGGTTTGATGAGAGGCTTCCCGTGCCAGAATTTGAATGTGTCCGCCTCCATTGTATCAAAAAGTGCATCGTCGGGCATGTAATCTCCAGGATTGGTACCGGGCAGCATCCCCGGAAGATTAGCAACGATATCGCTAGACACATTGAGCGGGGGGCACGATTGCTTCGCTTGTTCGCCGAGCTGGGGAATTTTTTCCCACTTCTTCATTCTGCTAACCTTTGATCAGCGCAAGTACTTCCCGACCGCTCCGCTTCCTTATATGTCCTTTCAGTAACGCGGTCATAGTTGGATTGCGGCAGAGGCGGTGACGGTCGCTGCAGGGCATCCAAAGTGCACTTCGCTTTCACCGGATCTATCTTCTCCTCCGAAGGTGGATGTTTCTTAGCTTTTACCGATTCAAAGAAGTCCCTCACTTGGCCTTCACAGATCTTCTGGTTTTCCTCCTCGCTCCTCTCGTATGGTAACTTCTCTAGAGGCTTGAGAGATGATGGACCGAATCTGTATTGCCTCCCGCCTCTGGCTGTACTGCTAGATGCCGGAGCAGTCGGAGCGGCTGCAGCTATCTTCTTTCGTTGCTTAAGAGGCGGAGAAGGAGGCGGACTGCTAGGACGCGTCGGAGCTGCCAGACCGGCGGCGTCTGTGTTCCGCCGTCGCTGTTGCTTACGAGGCGGCGAAGGAGGAGGCGGGCTACTCGGACGCGCCGGAGCAGGCGGAGTACTACCGCCCTCATGCGCCGGAGCAGGAGGCGGAGTGCCCTGATCACTCGCCGGAGGAGGAGGAGGCGGAGGAGGCAGAGTGGCCAGCTGACTCGCAGGAGGCGTGAAGTTCAGAAGCTTGATGTGCTCCTTCCGCCATAGACACGGAGTCTTCAGAGCAAGACCTAGCTAAGTCTCCCCATCACCTGTAGGGTGCTCAAGCTGGAGCTCCTCAAATCCCTCCGTTATTTCATCCACCATCACAACAGCATAGCCTTGTTGAATTGGACGGCAGTGAAAAGTTGCTTCGGGTGAAGGAGGGAACACAGAGCCGACAGCCGCCTTGACTTTGAGCTGAAGCCATTGCGTCATAAGGTGGCACTGGTGTGAATCCGTGATAAAATCCACAGGGTAGTTAGGACCCATGAAGTCCGGCTGCTGAACGAGATTGGTGTAAGCCACGCTGCTTCTCCACTGAGATGGCGCGGTACCTTCTGGGATAGCTTCGGCAGGATCTCACTGGTTCTCAACAGCTTGTCGTTCCTCTAGCTTTCGTACCCTTGCCAAAAGCTGTTGCAGTTCGCTCTGCTCCACTTTCCTCCTCCTCTCTTGGGTTTTGTAACCGCCTGCGTCGGGAAACCCAACCTTCCACGCAATGGAGCCTGGCGTGCCACGTGTTCGTCCAGGGTGCTCAAGATTCCCGAGGGCCTTTTGAGCTCGTCGTTCTCTTTGTCGGGAACGAACGTCCCTTCCTGCGCTTCCTTGATTGCTTTCTAAAGTTTCCTGATGGGTGTTGCAAGTTGCTCGTCCGTCCAACAACACTTCCCTGTTTTAGGGTCCAAAGTTCCCCCAACCCCGAAGAACCAAGTCCTTGAACGGTCTGGCCAGTGCAATGTCTCTGGTTCGACCCCTTTAGCAATCAGGTCCTACTCAGCCTTGTCCCACAATGGCCGGGCTTTGAGGTAGCCACATGACCCCGCGATGGTGATGCTCCTTCTTTGCAGCATTTATCTTGTTAATCGCTGACATCTTCTTACTCTTCTCCGATGTCTTGTGGGCCACAAATGCGGACCAGTGATCTCTTATCTTCTCAAATTGGCCGGTGAATTCTGGAGTCTTGTTTTTGTCGACATACGTTGATTTCAACTCATTCTTCCACCTCCTGAATAGACCTGCCATCTTCTTGAGAGAATGAGCCTTGATCAATGGCTTTATAACTGGCTTCTCCGGATCCTCCTCTGCCGGTAGGGTGAAATTTACCTTCAACGCGGTCCAAAGATCATCTTTCTGTCTATCTTCGACAAAAGAAACTTGAAGGTCTTCCTTCTTAGGCTTATACCATTGCTGGATGCTGATCGGGATCATGTACCTAACAAGAACCCCGCACTGAGCAGAAAATGCTTCCTTGGTCCAGACGGATTTAATCGGTTGGCCATCACACGCGATTTCTGTGATCATGAACCTTTCATCCGGGCGCAACTTTTTCTTTGGGCCTCATCTCGTTACCGAAGTTTTGCTCGATCCGGAGGGCTATAAAAGAAGAAAGAAGAGTTAATATATGTACATACCAAAACAATTAATGCATCAATTAGCTAGTCATCACAGGCTTACTTATATATATATACCTCACCGGACTTTGCAACTACTGATCCCGACTCTGTTCGATCACCGCAGCCGTCATCACGATCGTCGGAGCCACCATCATGATCATGACTTTGCTCCTCCATTGTTTGATCATCATAGCATGCTTCCTCTCCTTCCAGACCTTCTTTGAGGTCGTTGAGAAACAACAAGACATCACCTCCATCGCGGATTATGTCCCCCAATATCTCTTCTTGTTGAAAGTCTATTTGTTGATCCATAGTTTCTGCAAATATTACAACATGACAATTAATATACAAACATGAGAGATGGATATATTAATAGTGGAAAAAATAGACCCCTCGGCGATCCTCGACCCTCGACCCCTCGACGACCCTCGACCCTCATCCCCTCGGCGACCCTGACACCGTCTACCCTAGTTTCCGACACCCTAGTTCCCGACACCCTCGTTCCCGATAAAAAAAGAAGAGGAAGAAGAAGAAAAAAAATAGAGGAGAAGAAGAAGAAAAAATAGAAGAAAAAAAAGAAGAAGAAAAAGAGGAGAAGAAGGAATAAAGGAGAAGAAGAAAAATAGAAATTGTTTTTCTTATTCTTCCTCTTCTTATTTTTTCTCTCCTCTTCTTCTCCTTCTTCTTCTCCTCATGTCGAAGTTATCGGGGATGGGGTATATCGACAACGACGACATATACATAGAAAAAATGTTATCGGGGAGGGGGTATATCGACCCCCCCTCATGTCGAAGTTATCAAGGAGGGGGTATATCGACAACGACGACATATACATAGAAAAAAATGTTATCTGGGAGGGGGTATATCAACCCCCCCTCATGTCGAAGTTATCGCAGAGGGGGTATAGCGACAACGATGACATATATATAGAAAAAAATGTTATCGGGGAGGGAGTCTATCGACCCCCCCTCATGTCGAAGTTACCGGGGAGGGGGTATATCGACCCCCCCCTCATGTCGAAGTTATCGGGGAGGGGGTATATATATCGACAAAATTACATCAACATATATCATCGAACAAAATTACATCATCATCATCATCATATATATATATACATCTAAAAAAGTTTTCATATATCATCATATATATATATATCATCATCATCTAGTACAAAAAATTGACCAAGCTAGTTTTCATATATCATCATATATATCATCATCATCTAATAAAGAAAAAATTTGACCAAGTTTTCATATATATACAAAAACATCTAACAACATCTATATATAACAGAAAAATAACAGAAAATAACATCTATATATAACAGAAAAATAACATCTATATATATTGAGCAGGGGAACGGCGGAGGGGCACGGCGCGGCGCCGGCGGGGGAGGGCAGGGGCGCAGGCGCGCGCGGGACAGGGCAGGGGCACAGGAGCAGGGGCTTGCTCACAGGGGGCGGCGGGGCACGGTGGGCGGCGCGTCGGGGCGGGCAGGGGCGTTGGTGGCGGCGACGACGGTGATGGCGAGCAGCCTGACGGCGTCGGTGGCGGCGGCGACGGCAAGGTGGAGCAGAGGCGTCGGGCGGCGACGGCGACGAGGAGGAGTAGGGGGCAGGGGCGTCGGTGGCGGCGGCGATGGCGACGGTGAGCAGCCTGACGGCGTCGGTGGTGGCGGCAACGGCAAGGTGGAGCAGGGGCGTCGGGCGGCGACCACGACGAGGAGGAGCAGGGGGCGTCGGGGGAGAAGAAGTGGGGGATTTGGTCGAAACTGCAAAGTGTTATCTTATGTACCAAGGGTATTGGTACCGGTTCGTGGCACCAACCGGTACCAATGCCCCCCTTTGGTACCGGTTGGTGCCACCAACCGGTACCAAAGGTCTCGCAAGCCCCCCTTTGGTACCGGTTGGTGCCTGAATTCTAAATTTTCACAAGTGTTGGTTATATACCCAACTCTTTGGTCCCGGTTGGTGGCACCAACCAATACCAATGCCCACCTTTAGTCCCGGTTGGTGCCACCAACTGGGACCAAAGGCCTCTTTTCAGCAGCCCAAAGGGCGGGAAGCAGGTGGCCTTTGGTCCCGGTTGGTGGCACCAACCGGGACCAATGGCCTTGCACAGCGGGGTGGTGGTGGGAGTTTAGTCCCACCTTGCTAGTTTAGAGCGCTCCGCACCTGTTTTATAAGCCCCGCTTCCCTCTCGAACTCCGCTGAACTGCAGGCCTATGGGCCTAAACTGACACCGCTATGCCTGTGGGCCTGCTGGGCCTTCTTCGGGCCTGAATCCTGGCCCAATTAGCTGGGTTTCTAGTCGTATTCAGGCCGTGGTGGCCCAGTAGGTTGCATTTTTTAATTTTTTTTTCCAGTTTTTTGTTTTGTTCTTTGCATAATTTATTATCTGTTGTTTTTTGCTTTATTTTTTTATTTCTTTTTGCTTTAGGTAATAAAAATTATAAACTTTCTGTTAGTGCCATTTGTTTTCCAGTTTGAATAGTTTAAATTTGAATTTTTTAAAATTTGTGTGAATCACTAGTTTTTAAATAACTTTACTATAAAGATAGATTTTTAGTGATTCTTTTTCCTGCTATTTAATATCACTGTGTTTTATCATTATATTGAAAAACAGATTTTGTTATTTTAGTTTCTAACAAAAAAATTCTTTATGATAATTCCTTTTGCAATTAAAGTTTCTAACAAAAAAATTTCTTTATGAAAATTCTTTTTGCTTTAATGTTTTGAACAGAAAATACTTTGATAATTTTGGTTGCATAAATTTTATATAATTTTAGTTTCAATAATACTAGAGGTTTATAAAAGTTTTTTGAGTTGATTCCTTTTGCTATTGGAGTTTTATAAAAGCTTTTTACTTGATTCTTTTTTCTATTGAAGGATATTATAGTTTTGTTTTAGTTGATCATAATAGAATATTTTAATTGATTATTTTTAGTTCATTCTTTTTGCAATTAGTTCATTCTTTTTGCTATTAGTTCATTCTTTGAGCTAAATGACCCTTAAATTGAAAAGCACTACAAATGAACTCTGAAAAGGTTGAAAGTTGGCATGGTATCATCATTTCACCCACATAGCATGTGCTAAAAAGTTGAGAGGGTTACGACAAAAACTGGATGCACTTCGTGTACAAAACAGACAATCTCTTTGGAAGTATCAGGATTTCGGACGAAAACTCATGTGTTACAAAGGGATTTCTTTTGTTCACATGTAATTGCAGTGATATTCTAGATCAAAGGCATCATCATAATAGTTCTGGATAGAAAGTCTTCACTTTTTCTTCGCTTGTGTCCTTTGCTTATTGCGCCGTAACCATGGATAATCTTCATCGTTTAACAGGATGCTTGGGTCAGCCTTGACTTTGAAGGGAGGAATTTCATGAAACTTTTCATAACCTTTAGACATGTCTGTCTTGCCCTCCAATCCCACGATGCCTCTTTTTCCTGAAAGAACTATGTGGCGCTTTGGCTCACCGTATGATGTATCTGCTTCCCTATCTTTTCTTTTTCTTGGTTTGGTAGACATGTCCTTCACATAGAAAACCTGCGCCACATCATTGTCTAGGACGAATGGTTCGTCTGTGTACCCCAGATTGTTTAGATCCACTGTTGTCATTCCGTAATGTGGGTCTACCTGTACCCTGCCGCCTAACAGATTGACCCATTTGCACTTAAACAAAGGGACCTTAATATCATATCCATAGTCAAGTTCCCATATGTCCACTATGTAACCATAATATGTGTCCTTTCCCCTCTTGGTTGCTGCATCAAAGCGGACACCACTGTTTTGGTTGGTGCTCTTCTGATCTTGGGCGATCGTGTAAAATGTATTCCCATTTATCTCGTACCCTTTGTAAGTCATTACAGTCAAAGATGGTTCCCTCGCCAACGAGTACAGGTCATCAGAAATAGTGTTGTCACACCTGAGACGTGTTTGGAACCAACTGCCAAAACTCCTGATGTGTTCACATGTAATCCAGTCGTCACACTGGTCCGGGTGTTTGGAGCGCAGAATGTTCTTGTGTTCATCGACATACGGGGTCACCAAGGTGGAATTCTATAGAACCGTGTAGTGTGCTTGAGACCAAGAATGCCCGTCCCTACATATTATTGAGTCCCCTCCTAGCGTGCCTTTTCCACCCAGTCTCCCCTCATACCGCAATTGAGGGAGACCTATCTTCTTAAGGTCAGGAATGAAGTCAACACAAAACCCAATGACATCCTCTGTTTGATGGCCCATGGAGATGCTTCCTTCTGGCCTAGCGCGGTTACGGACATATTTCTTTAGGATTTCCATGAACCTTTCAAAGTGGAACATATTGTGTAGAAATACAGGGCCCAGAACGACAATCTCATCGACTAGATGAACTAGGACGTGCGTCATGATATTGAAGAAGGATGGTGGGAACGCCAGCTCGAAACTGACAAGACATTGCGCCACATCACTCCTTAACCTTGGTAGGATTTCTGGATCGATCACCTTCTGAGAGATTGCATTGAGGAATGAACATAGTTTCACAATGGCTAATCGAACGTTTTCCGGTAGAAGCCCCCTCAATGCAACTGGAAGTAGTTGCGTCATAATTACATGGCAGTCATGAGACTTTAGGTTCTGGAACTTTTTCTCTGCCATATTTATTATTCCCTTTATATTTGACGAGTAGCCAGATGGGACCTTCATACTGGGCAGGCATTCAAAGAAGATTTCCTTCTCTTCCTTGGTAAGAGCGTAGCTGGCAGGATCTTCATACTGCTTTGGTGGCATGCCGTCTTTTTCGTGCAAACGTTGCAGGTCCTCCCATGCCTCTGGTGTATCTTTTGTCTTCCCATACACGCCCAAGAAGCCTAGCAGGTTCACGCGAAGGTTCTTCGTCACGTGCATCACATCGATTGAAGAGCGGACCTCTAGGTCTTTCCAGTAGGGTAGGTCCCAAAATATAGATTTCTTCTTCCACATGGGTGCGCGTCCCTCAGCGTCATTCGGAACAGATAGTCCGCCGGGACCCTTTCTGAAGATTACTTCTAAATCATTGACCATAGCAAGTATGTGATCACCGGTACGCTTGGCGGGTTTCTTTCGGTGATCTGCCTCGCCTTTGAAATTCTTGCCTTTCTTTCAACATTGTTGGTTGGTCGGAAGGAATCGATGATGCCCCAGGTACACATTCATCCTGCATTTGTCCAGGTATATACTTTCAGTGTCATCTAAACAGTGCGTGCATGCGTGGTATCCCTTATTTGTCTGTCCTGAAAGGTTACTGAGAACAGGCCAATCATCGATGGTGACAAACAGCAATGCATGCAGGTCAAATTCCTCCTGTTTGTGCTCATCCCACACACGTACACCGTTTCCAATCCACAGCTGTAAAAGTTCTTCAACTAATGGCCTTAGGTACACTTCAATGTCGTTGCCGGGTTGCTTAGGGCCTTGGATGAGAACTGGCATCATAATGAACTTCCACTTCATGCACAGCCAAGGAGGAAGGTTATAGATACATAGAGTCATGGGCCAGGTGCTATGATTGCTGCTCTGCTCCCCAAAAGGATTAATGCCATCCGTGCTTAAACCAAACCATATGTTCCTTCCGTCATCTGTAAACTCCTCCCAATACTTTCTCTCGATTTTCTCCACTGCGACCCATCAGCGGGTGCTCTCAACTTCCCGTCTTTCTTACGGTCCTCTCTGTGCCATCACATCAACTTGGCATGCTCTTTGTTTCTGAACAAGCATTTCAACTATGGTATTATAGGAGCATACCACATCACCTTGGCAGGAACCCTCTTCCTAGGGCGCTCGCTGTCAACATCACTAGGGTAATCTCGTCTGATCTTATACCGCAATGCATCGCATACCGGGTATGCGTTCAAATCCTCGTACGCACCGCGGTAGAGGATGCAGTCATTAGGGCATGCATGTATCTTCTGAACCTCCAATCCTAGAGGGCATACAACCTTCTTTGCTGCATACGTACTGTCAGGCAATTCGTTATCCTTTGGAAGCTTCTTCTTCAATATTTTCAGTAGCTTCTCAAATCCTTTGTCAGGCACACCATTCTCTGCCTTCCACTGCAGCAATTCCAGTACGGTACCGAGCTTTGTGTGCCATCTTCGCAATTGGGGTATAAACCTTTTTTGTGATCCTCTAACATTCGATCGAACTTCAGCTTCTCCTTTTGACTTTCGCACCGTCTCCTTGCATCAACAATGACCCGGCAGAGATCATCATCGGGCACATCGTCTGGTTCCTCTTGATCTTCAGCAGCTTCCCCCGTTGCAGCATCACCTTATTCAGGGGGCACATAGTTGTCATCGTCCTCTTCTTCTTCGCTGTCTTCCATCATCACCCCTATTTCTCCGTGCTTGGTCCAAACATTATAGTGTGGCATGAAACTCTCATAAAGCAAGTGGGTGTGAAGGGTTTTCGAGTCAGAGTAAGACTTCGTATTCCCACATATAGGGCATGGACAACACATAAAACTATTCTGCTTGTTTGCCTCAGCCACTTCGAGAAAATTATGCACGCCCTTAATGTACTCGGAGGTGTGTCTGTCACCGTACATCCATTGCCGGTTTGTAACATCCCAAATTTTCAATTTGGAATGTTATACATTAGAGCATCATTGCATATCATATTTTATTGCATTTTGGTTGATTCTAAAAATTCTACGCAACTCAAGGACCCGCGGAGAGAGTTGGGGATTTTGCTATTTTCATATTTGAGTTTTCTCAAATTTTGAAAAGAGGATCATTTGGTTTTAATTATTTTTCTCTTCAAATATTTCTTATATGAAAATAAAAAAGAGGGGATAAAATGACTTCTCCAAAATAAAGAAATATTGGAGGAAAAATATTAAAATCAAATAAGAATTTTATTCGAAATTTTATTGCTATTTTATTTGAATTAGGAAAATAATGCGTTTTTCAGAATTGCATTAGAGGCCCAAATAAATGTTCACTATGTCCGCAATATTATTAAAGGACCGTGAAAATTTGTTTTGGGATTTTTGGACTCCGTTTAGTATTTCTTTTATTAGTTTTTCTGCGTCAGGATTATTTTAAAAAAAGTAACCGACCAAGCCGGGCCGTGCCCGACTAGGACTCCGCCCAGGACGGCCTTATAAGCTGCCGATGCCCGCCAGCCCCGCCGAAACCTAGCGCCAGTCTCGCCGCCGCCAGCCGCCGCCCGCCGCCGGAGCCCCACGCCGCAGCTCACCGCCGGAGCCGCTGTCCTGCCGCCCCGCCGCGGAACCCGACCTCGCCGGAGGTATAGCCGCCGCCGCCGCCGGTTTTTCCCAGAAAACCGATCGGTGTTTTTAAGAAACCCTAGGTTTATTTTTTAGATCGGTTCGTTTTTTTCCGGTTTAGTTAAATAGCGGACGTTTGTCCGTGCGTTCGTTTTAACGAACGCTGTTCGTCCATCAGCCGCAGACAGCGAACGTCCGTTCGTTAGCCTGTTCATCGCATTTTATTTTGCAGGGTTTTTCCACGATTATTTTCGATCGCGATTTCTGCCCTGATCTTCGTTTTAGTTTATCTTTTCACTCGTTTATCCGAATCAGGTGATTCAAGCGCCTAGATCTTCGTCTCGAAGCCCTCTTTCTGTTTAACCAACTTGAACAAGATTTTTTTACTGTAAAATTTGACTTTAGTCCAGATTAGTAATCAGATCTTGTTTCTTTCGCAGTTTGAGCTTCGTTGCTCCGTTTGATTTGATTCTTTTTGCAAACCGGAGTTCTTTAGTTGAACTTTCTGGTTAGATCCCTTATTTGAGTTTTACCCGTGCTTCTAGTTGAGTGATTATGTATGTTATTGTTTGTTTGCTATAGAGTACCCAGAGTGCGAAGCGTGCTACTACGAGTCCCTAGGTTTTGCGGATCATCAGCAAGGCAAGTAACACTTTGATCATATGCCAGGACCGGGTTTTTAAGGTATTAATTTCCCAAAAATGGTCCTTGTGCTCACCAGCCCCAGGATTACTGTTAGCTGATGAGACACTAACTTGATTACAGAAATTCCAAGCAAATACAAAATATGTGGTACAATATGTTGGAAATATGCCCTAGAGGAAATAATAAATTAGTTATTATTATTATTATACTTCCTTGTTCATGATAATCGTTTATTATCCATGCTAGAATTGTATTGATAGGAAGCTCAGATACATGTGTGGATACATAGACAACACCATGTCCCTAGTAAGCCTCTAGTTGACTAGCTCGTTGATCAATAGATGGTTACGGTTTCCTGACCATGGACATTGGATGTCGTTGATAACGGGATCACATCATTAGGAGAATGATGTGATGGACAAGACCCAATCCTAAGCATAGCACTAGATCGTGTAGTTCGTATGCTAAAGCTTTTCTAATGTCAAGTATCACTTCCTTAGACCATGAGATTGTGCAACTCCCGGATACCGTAGTAGTGCTTTGGGTGTGCCAAACGTCACAACGTAACTGGGTGGCTATAAAGGTACACTACGGGTATCTCCGAAAGTGTCTGTTAGGTTGGCACGAATCGAGACTGGGATTTGTCACTCCGTATAAACGGAGAGGTATCTCTGGGCCCACTCGGTAGGACATCATCATAATGTGCACAATGTGATCAAGGAGTTGAACACGGGATGATGTGTTACGGAACGAGTAAAAGAGACTTGCCGGTAACGAGATTGAACAAGGTATCGGGATACTGACGATCGAATCTCGGGCAAGTATCATACCGCTAGACAAAGGGAATTGTATACGGGATTGATTAAGTCCTTGACATCGTGGTTCATCCGATGAGATCATCGTGGAACATGTGGGAGCCAACATGGGTATCCAGATCCCGCTGTTGGTTATTGACCGGAGAGTCATCTCGGTCATGTCTGCATGTCTCCCGAACCCGTAGGGTCTACACACTTAAGGTTCGGTGATGCTAGGGTTATAGAGATATTAGTATGCGGTAACCCGAAAATTGTTCGGAGTCCCGGATGAGATCCCGGACGTCACGAGGAGTTCCGGAATGGTCTGGAGGTAAAGAATTATATATAGGAAGTGCTATTTCGGCCATCGGGACAAGTTTCGGGGTCACCGGTATTGTACCGGGACCACCGGAAAGGTCCCGGGGGTCCACCGGGTGGGGCCACCTGCCCCGGGGGGCCACATGGGCTGTAGGGGGTGCGCCTTGCCCTATATGGGCCAAGGGCACCAGCCCCAAGAGGCCTCTGCGCCAAGAGAAGATGAAAAGGAAGAGTCCTAAAAGGGGAAGGCACCTCCGAGGTGCCTTGGGGAGGAGGGACTCCTCCCTGGCCGCCCCCTTCCTTGGAGGAAGGTCCAAGGCTGCGCCCCCCCTCTCCCTTGGCCCTATATATAGTGGGGGGAAGGGAGGGGAACCATACCTAAGCCCTGGCGCCTCCCTCTCCCTCCCATGACACATCTCCCTCCTCCCGCAGCGCTTGGTGAAGCCCTGTTGGAATCCCGCTACTTCCACCACCACGCCGTCGTGCTGCTGGATCTCCATCAACCTCTCCTCCCCCCTTGCTGGATCAAGAAGGAGGAGACGTCGCTGCTCCGTACGTGTGTTGAACGCAGAGGTGCCGTCCGTTTGGCGCTAGGATCATCGGTGATTTGGATCACGACGAGTACGACTCCATCAACCCCGTTCTCTTGAATGCTTCCACGCACGATATACAAGGGTATGTAGATTCACTCCTCCCTCGTTGCTAGATGACTCCATAGATTGATCTTGGTGATGCATAGAAAATTTTGAATTTCTGCTACGTTCCCCAACACAAGACCATTCTGGTCTATGGGTACAACTACTGGTTTCTAGTGGTTGATGGCAGAAGCGGGTTGCGGTTCGTCAGTGTCTATGGGACTCCATTTCCCACAGGAACAGCTGACCTGGATAACTCCTATCTTTGCGGGGCTGCTGTCATCATCACCTAGGTGGGCTGTCATCGTGATGCTCCTCTCTGTGCAAGAAATCTGGCAAGACAATAGCCAGGGACAAGCCAGTGAGTACATTTGAATGCACTCGCAAACATTAAGAACACATGTATAATACAACAATGGATAATCATGCTCTGAACATGACATGACTATTATGATAATCGCGGAATAAAAACTCATGATGCATGCAAGCGGTTATATAAGCATGAATAAGCAGTCAGTGAGCAGACATAAAAATGCACTGATCGGGTGTCTGAAGCGACGCCTCGAAAGGATAATAAAATGAAGCATGCCTCAATTGGGCATCTGAGCGACGTCACATAAAGGTCTTATGAGGAAATTTAATAACAAACATGCCATAGTCGGGCGTCTGTGCGACACCACATAAAGGGCTTATAAGGTAAATGAATAGCATGCGTGCCACAGTCGGGCGTCTGCGCGACACCACATAAAGGGCTTATATCAACAATAAATGACAAGAATGCCGCAGTCGGGCGTCTGCGCGACACCACATAAAGGGCTTATAAATGAACAATCATGGTGAATATCCAGGAGGTGGAACCGTCCCAGGGATACTCAATAGCTCAAATAATATAAATGGTTAGCCCACAGCAGTAATAATCATCATCATCAAAATCACAAGTCACGATCCATGTTCTAGTTTAGCAGTTTTTCCTCCGAAGACCGACACTTGACCCATCCCAGACTGTAGTCCTTAACCATGGACACGGCTATTCGAATAGGTATAATCTCTGCAGAGGGTGTACTCTTTACCCACAAGTAGCGGATTTCTTTAGCCCATCAGGACTAATTCCGTCCACGGTCTTTTAATTGAAAACACACCTGACCGCACACACCAGCCTAACTCACCGGTGTCCGGAATCACCCACGACACCTGTTAAGCAAAACTCTAAGCGGGGAGGCTACAACCTCGACTAGCATGGGATCACAAAATTTATAATGCGCGCAAACTAGGGTAGCTAACCCTTCGGCTCCAACCGAAAACACCCATGCTCCCAGGCCAAGTGACCTGTCTACCGGATGCCTCCAGTATCCTTCACCATGGCCCCTCTGTACGGTGTGTGCTTGGAAAGGGGTTGACAACTTACTGAACCGTACCCTACCTGTGGCAGGGACAAGTGGTAGTACTAAACAAGTATGGGGGTTACCGGAACAAGACTCGATCTACGGTCGACTCAGGAGGTTAAAGTGTTCCCTGCAAGATTAGTATAACATATATATATCAATCAACAGACCATATCACCACTCGTCTCATCATGCCATACCGGCCATAACTGTCTCGACGGAGAACTCGAGACAAGCCCATGTCTACCCAAGACCGAGACTTTCCCGGAATCCTTCCGGTATGCATGAAAAGTATGTGATGGTGATACGATCACAAACATACCAAACTCCAACAGCATGATATCATCAATATGCACTCATGAGTATGAACATATCATCGCATGAAATAACGGATACTCCGTGTCGAGGTGGTGTTGTAATCGTGTCAAAAATAACACACACAGTATTATGCCAGGGTTCAGAATGCTTGCCTTCAAGTTGTGGAGAGGCAGGGTGTATTCCAAGACTTTGAAAGTATTCTTCTCTCTCCAACAAATCCTATTTTTGAAAATATTCAAATTACCTCATAGTTCAAAAACAGTACAAAAAAGTTGTTTGGAAAATTTTCAAATAAATCTGAAAATAAACTAGATCAAATTTGGGGAACAATAGAAAAAGAATCAGGTCATTTGGACTTATATTTAAAAAGTTATAGCCAGTCAAAGTTTTGGTCAAATTATGTTTCTAAAATAAAACAGAAAAGAAAACGTTTCAAAAAGGGGAATACGTTTTCGGGGCAGCGAAGACGTACTCTGGTGCTTTACGCCTTCACTTATTCCAGCGTGGACCAGCTCGTGGTCACTGACAGTGGGTCCAGGGGCCCACTGGTCAGGTTTGACCAGTCCATGCGCCTCTTCTCCCTCCTCTGTCCGAACGGGGCGGGGCTCCGGCGAGGCTCGCCAGTGAACGGTGGCACCATTCGAGGAACCAAGGCCATCCACGGGCTCAGG
>NC_053026.1:48612974-48708731 GCF_003073215.2 Triticum urartu | reverse complement strand
GGAGCCGCCGTCCCGCCGCCGAAACCGACCTCGCCGGAGGTATAATCGCCGCCGCCGTCGCCGGTTTTTCTCGGAAAACCGATCGGGTTTTTTAAGAAACCCTAGGTTTATTTTTTTAGATCGGTTCGTTTATTTTTCTGGTTTAGTTAAATAGCGGACGTTCGTCCGTACGTTTGTTTTAACGAACGCTGTTCGTCCGTTAGCCGCAGACAGTGAATGTCCGTTCGTTAGCCTGTTCGTCGCGTTTTATTTTCTAGGGTTTTTCCGCGATTATTTTCGATCGCGATTTCTGCCCTGATTTTCGTTTTAGTTTATCTTTTCGCTCGTTTATCCAAATCAGGTGATTCAAGCGCCTAGATCTTCGTCTTGAAGCCCTCTTTATGTTTAACCAACTTGAACAAGATTTTGGTACTTTAAAATTTGACTTTAGTCCAGATTAGTAATCGGATCTTGTTTCTTTCGCAGTTTGAGTTTCGTTGCTCCGTTTGATTTGATTCTTTTTGCAAACTGCTTCAGTTGAACTTTCTGGTTAGATCTCTTATTTGAGTTTTACCCGTGCTTCTAGTTGAGTGCTTATGTATGTTATTGTTTGTTTGCGATAGAGTACCCAGAGTGCGAAGCGTGCTACTACGAGTCCCTAGGTTTTGCAGATCATTAGCAAGGCAAGTCACACTTTGATCATACCTCTTTATTACCCAGTTTTTATGCATTAGATCAACCCTCAAACAATGCATGGTTAGGATATGAATAACATGTGGGTTTTGGGAAGTAGATGATGAGATAGAACCTATTGCCCTGTTTATTATCAAACCTTTGGGAGGTACTTCTACGTTATGCTTATATTGCTATGCTATGCTCGTAGACGTGGTTTGGGTGAGTGTATCCATGACAGATGTGAGTATTGTTAATTAATGGTTAACTTAAGGTGGCTACTTAAATACACATCTGGGTGGATTGGTTGAGGCACCCTGGAGTACCCAGTGGTTGTCAGGGTACTTGGAGAATCCAGTGTTGTCCTAGGATATCCCGGAGTACCCGTGTGATCATCCTACGGTTCGCCACCCAGGCTTAAAGGGATCATAAGATTATTCATGCTAGAAACTTCCGTGTGCAGCCACAAGCCAATATGGGATCTGGCATAGTTGAGTAAGTTGCGTGAAGCTCTTGAAGAGGTAGACTAGCATATGTAGTGGGTTGTAGGTGGTATTGTCTACCCAGAGTAGAGAGTTAATGCTTTAGAAAGACTGTGTCTCGAATCTCCGATCATGGATGTGTTCGGGTCTTGTGGGGAAAAGTGCGCAAACCTCTGCAGAGTGTACAAACTAATCATGGTTAGCCGTGTCCCCGGTTATGGACATCTTGAGTATCTGGGAACTTGTTGGGTTTAATGATGATGCTTAATTGGGATTGAGTTGGAGGAACCTTCTCAATGTTTAACAACCACCATGATAGTTAAATGAAATTTATTCCTTTGTTGTAGTGGAAAATTGGCTTTATGCAAAACTATAACCATAGAGCTTTCCACCAGCCATCTATGCATGTAGTGATAGCATTCATTCTGTTCATTACTCTATGTGTTGCATTGCTAGCATATTCCATGTGCTGACCCGTTTCGGGCTGCAACATTTCTTGTTGCAGACTTTTCAGACGACGAGTAAGGTGCCGTAGGTCGTTGTCGTTCACTCAGCTATGCCGTTGGAGTTGATGGACTCACTTTATCTTCCAAGCCTTCCGCTGTTATCATTTTTAGATGGCCTTAAGCCATATTATTGTAATAAGTTCCCTTTTGAGACATTCGATGTAATAAGTGTGTGATTGAAACTCTGTTATAAAACCTCAAGTACTGTGCGTGTCAGCATTACCGATCCAGGGATGACACTGATGCACAGAGACTAGACTGTTTGAGGTCTGGTCGCTACACGGTTCATCTGCGTGCATTATATATAATTAAGTGTGTCAAAAACCATTACAGAACATCATGAATAGATAATTAAGTGACCAAATTAATAGAAGTTCATCATCACATTAAAACCAAAGTACATACATAGTTCTCATTGAACAACATATAGCTCTCCAGAGCATCTAATTAAACCATACATTGAAACTATGTAAAACATTTCAATGCGAAAACAAATGCGATCATAATCGCAAACAAGGTAACAATTGATCCAACGGCATAATGATACCAAGCCTCGGTATGAATGGCATATTTTCTAATCTTTCTAATCTTCAAGCGCATTGCATCCATCTTGATCTTGTGATCATCGACGACATCCGCAACATGCAACTCCAATATCATCTTCTCCTCCTCATTTTTTTATTTTTTCCTTCAAGTAATTGTTTTCTTCTTCAACTAAATTTAACCTCTCGACAATAGGGTCGGTTGGAATTTCTGGTTCACATACCTCCTAGATAAATAAAATCTATGTCTCGTTGGTCGGCATAATTATCATAAACAATAAATGAACCAAATAGTTAAAAAAGCTAATATATACCACATCTGAATCATAGACAGGACGAGGGCCGACGAGGGCGGATACCAAAACCATCGCACTATATAATAAGAAGCAATAATAAAGGCAAGAAAATTATATAAGTATCTATATAAACATACAAGTAAGAATTTTTTTTCCTTTCAGAAAGAAGATAAGAACAAGAGGCTCATCACGGTGGTGCCGGCGACGAGATCGGCACGGGCGATCGACGACGGTGAAGACGGGGACGGGACGTGACAGACCGCTAAACCTAGACAAATATTGAGGAAAATTGAGTTTGGAGGTCGACCTTGTAGAGGAGAAAGCTTAAGTAGTGTGGCTTGGGCATTCCATCGAACACCTCATGTGCATAGGAGGTGAGCTAGAGCACCACAAAGCCCTTCCCTCGCCAGCCAGAAAAAATAGAGCAGTGTGAAGTGCTCTGCTCGCCAGCGAGGGGGTATATATAGGCACATCATCAGTCCCGGTTCGTGACCGGGACCAATGATGATGGGCCAGGAGAGAGGCCCATTGGTCCCGGTTCCTCCCACCAACCGGGACCAAAGGGCCAGACGAACCGGGACCAATGCCCCACATGAGGCCCGGCAGGCCCCTTGGCCTCACGAACCGGGACCAATGCCCACATGGGTCCCGGTTCGTGACTGAACCGGAACTAATGGGCTTATCTGGCCTGAACCAAAGCCCTATTTTCTACTAGTGCCCCCTCCATCCCTCCCTCCCCCCTACGTGCACCATCTACCACCACCAAGCCCGCTGCTCCCTCCCCCATCCTGATCTAGAACCCTAACTCGCCTCCCAACTCTCTAAGCACAGCGTGCTCCATCGGCGGCAACGGAGGCTTCTTCTGCTCGGATCGAGGCGCGGAGACCCATGCTCCCCTAATCTGGTGGGATCCCCTCCTCCAGCAGGATCTCCTCATTTGGTGAGATCCCCTCCCCGTGCCTCCAACCGTTCAGCAAGCGCCGGCAAGAAATTTTGTTTCTTGAGGAATGAATGTATTGAATGCAAGATTGCATTGTTGTAGGGACAGAGAGTAGAACACCACCTTCAGTTTCTCATCTGATCCCACCTGCTGGACTCCATGAATGAAGTAAGATAACAATCAATTGGTGAATTCACATTGCCTCTTTTGTTTTGCTTTGTTTGTCCCGCTCAATTCCTCATCATGGTGGAATTAACAATGGATGGTTTGACTTATCAACAGGTAGAAATAGGACCTACTACATTAGTTAGTTTGTTTACTATTTGAATAAATCGAAATGATTATATACGCCATTAATCTTGATAGGTTACAATATTGCGTCCATAAGGGAGCATGCAATTTTCATGCTCTACGTCTGGCTGAATCTAATTTCTTCTCGGGAACACTCAGGAGACCTGCACGTCCATATATTAAGAAAGAAAGAACAAGTTTTTTATGAATGAATCTAATTCATGGTTAAGCATTTAGTTTTCCGTTACATCTGATCCGATTCCAATCGTTGCTTAGTTGTTAGGACAAATGAATCTAGATGGTAGTATCGATTAATAAGATGAGAAGCTGGGGGCAGTGTTGTGGTTTGAGTATTTAATTTAGAATCCAGATTGTTGCTGCTACCTCTACTCTGCAATGCCATTTGGTAACTAATGACAACGTAGCAGCTGTGTGGTTCAGTGTTTACGAAATCTTGATTAGAAGCGCCTTATGATGTTCTTCTGCCCATCTAAATTCCACATGTTATGTGATTGGTACAGCCGCATGGATTGGCGATATGTATTTCGGCTTGGTTCAAAGGGGCAGTCTGGAGATATGAGCATTTGTACAAACTATCTAGGACATCAAGTTCACATGGGTGTGCTTATTTACCTACGAACTACAGATCACACCCACTAGATCAATTAGTGCCATCTCCTGATTTCTATCATCATGTTGCTTCATTTATCTTCATATAAGTTCCACTGGGAGATGCATGCATTAAACATAGTGTTTTTTTAGTGGGCATCAGACTTGGTTCAGATGCTTTTTGTCGTGAAAGAAAAGTTTGGTTCAGATGGCTTTTTTTTGTGAAAGAAAAGTTATCTTTCTAAAGATCTGTACTCTGGATCCTACATCTCATACTTGATTTTTTTTGCATAATTTTTGTAGGCCTGATGAGTATAAGATGGCATGAGAAATTCAAGAGTTGAATGAGAAGAGTGAAGAAGACTAGCAGTTCTAAGGAATGCCTATATGAACTCGCTATGGCAAGGATGACTCAATGAATGGACATGTCGATCATGCTCAGATCCCGGGTGGACTTCTCTCCAATAGAGACTCCAGGTCATTCTTGGACTGAAAGAATTCTAGGTGTTTATTCCGCTAAACTGAATCCCAAGATTTGGGCATGCTGTTTTAAGTGGCGCTATTAGAAATAGCTAGAAACAGATTCATTATTAGTAACTAGAAAGATGGATACCTAAGGACTACAATAGCTGATTGTAGAAAAAACATTTAGTCTCTTTAATTTATTGATGCTGGCGATACGGTGCAGATAGTGGCCATGGTGGATGGATGATATGAGGTGATCTGGGTGCTGCATTCGATGGCCATGGTCTGTTTGCTGCAGGCCAACTCCCTGCTTTTGGCCTCTGAAGGTTGGGTAACTATAACTGGATTGTATCTGAAGACATGGTCCAACACGTTTAGGCATTTATGAATTCCAAAATGTTTATTGTTTGTTGAGCATTGAAATTTTTCTGTACATAGTGCTTCATGCCAATAAGCGATAAGGCATCATTTTTGCGAATGTATACATAGAAAAAAATGGAACTATAGATGTTTTTTGAAGGCATCTAGCTACTTGTATTGCGCAAATCGACAAGTACTCCCACAGATACAATTAGAACTAGGTCTATTCTTAATTAAGCAGCGAACTAGATAACTTTTAAGAATTTCCCCACTTAAAAATAATAACCTTGAAGTTCAGATCTTCTACTAAAACTCCTTTTCTATCTATCAACATCAGGAGACAACCTCCAGTAAACCATTCTAATAGAAATCTCAAAGTTCTTAGCCTACAAGCTCTCAGTCAGCTATATTGTATTCGCAACCCAGCGTATTTTTTTTCCTGAAGTTTGGTGCCTAACTCCCAGACATCTTTTCCCAAGGGTAAGAATGTAGATGTTGATAACTTGACATAAATTTTATGCTTGATTATTTTTGTTATGTTAATAGCTCTCTACTCTGTTCTTAACTGGGTATCCTTGCTCCTTGGTCCCCTGTCAATTGTACAGAAGGTAATTTATCAGAATCTTACAGCCTCTTAGCTGCATCTGAGCCTCTGAGGTTCCTTAATTTCACCACTGAACATGAAGCCAGTCAAGTCTGAAGTCTGATACGATTGTCCAGTAATGCGTAGACGATTGCCGTATGAATTCAGAATTGAGAAAATGATGCACTATCAATTAAATCATTATAACCAGTGTCAATTTAAACCTATTAATGTGCTTACTTCCATGATGCTAAAATATATACAATCCCAATGTTTTTTAAATTAAATTAGCTAATTGTTCTTAGTCTCTCTTTCAGAGACAACCCTTCTGAATCACCTTTTAACATTGCAACATGAGAAGAGGATTAATGTTTGTTCATCCTTTGTTGAAGACATTGTGATGGTGAATACTGGTTTTTTATGATGCACTGTCCAAGGGGAGTCTTGTAAAGCTTCTGAAGTTGGTGAAGTTTGATCACATATTTATCGAGCCAGCAAGTAAATCTCATTAATTAATCTTAAGTTGTGTGAAGTTCTAATGTATAACAGACCCACTCACAGTATAGGCCTTGCGAAGCTTGGTCTTGTTATTAAAATATTTTGTTATGATGAATGGGTCTGAAAGTATGTGAAACTTGATGCTGTGGTGCTGTGGTTTATTGACTAGCAGGCCATGAAACATTTGATGAAAGGAAGGTGGGTTGTCAATGAAGCAGTAGAGCAAGTTGCTTATGCAGACAAGATTATTTTGAACAAGCTATTTACTCGGTCTATAGAACTATATACAAGGATCTGGTGCCAAAAAAGGTGTTATTTACGCACATATTTTTGTTGGGTTTTCTTATGTACGAAAATAACATAAAACATACCTCTAAACGCCGGTCGGCCACTAGCACTACGATAGTCTGAATGTGGTGATCTTTTAGGATAACTAATTAACAGTGTTGTGATTAGTTTTATCAGGCATGAAAGTGGTGGGTGCTAGCAAGGAGTTGATGGGTTTAGCAGGACTTCCTTGCAAGAGCAGCAGAGCTGAGGCTGCAACTGGCCAATATGAACAGTATTCAAGCAGGACGCGTTCATGCAGTTGAGTTATGTACATTCATAGAGGTGCTACTGACAAGCCTGGATTTGATTGGAGAATCATCCACTAGGAACAGTGTGCGGTCACAACAATTGTGGACCAGGAATGCAAGCCGGATCCCCTCCGCATGGGCTGTTGTTGCAAGGTCACGGTGCTGCACCTCAACTAATTCAGTAGGATCATCGCTACTTCATCTGTTCGTTCTCATCTAACTAATATATTTAATATCTTTTAGTATTTTTGGCTAATTCTTATTTTAATCTTTTGTGGCTTTGCGGTGAAGGCAAAATGAATTTAAAAGAGTTCAATTTAGAGTTAGTGTAGTGCCTTCCTGGCAAGAAGAAAAAAATATAATTAGTGCAGTGTTTCACACCTACTGGACTCAGTCTATTATGCTCACTAAATATATACATGTATGTTGCAGAGAAATGGTCACATGGATGATTAGCATCTTTTGGCAAAGGTGAATAAATACTACTGCACCTATGACTATGAGCATAGATCTCCCCTCTTAATTTTTGAGGACCACTTCAGGATGTGATCATGATTGTTGTTTCACAAGTTTTACTGTTACTAATCTGAAAGTCGAGCCTAAGTAATGTTAAGTGGACTTCATGGAATATCAATAAGGAAATTGCATAATTTGATATACTATGTTAATTAATTATTATTTTTCTCCTGTTGCAACGCACGAGCATGTTTGCTAATATTATTTATTTATTTATGTTATTAATAATAAAGAGGCTATTGCTTCTGCCCTGGTATTTTAGGTATTCAAACGCGCAGTCCTCCTAAAAAAATCCGCACGACGACCTGCCTTCTCCACCTCCAGCGCATCTTTGCCTGTCGCGCGCCGCTGATACGTCTCCGTCGTATCTACTTTTCCAAACACTTTTGCTCTTGTTTTGGACTCTAACTTGCATGATTTGAATGGAACTAACCCGGACTGACGATATTTTCAGCAGAACTTCCATGGTGTTATTTTTGTGCAGAAACAAAAGTTCTCGGAATGACCTGAAAATCCACGGAGCAACTTTTCATTATTAATAAAAATACTGGCGAAAGAATCAGCACTAGGGGGCCCACACACTATCCACGAGGGTGGGCGGCGTGCCCCCCTAGGGCGCGCCCCCTGCCTCGTGGGCCCCCTGGACCTCCACCGACCCCAACTCCAACTCCATATATTTGTGTTCACGGAGAAAAAAATCAGAGAGAAAGTTTCATCGCGTTTTACAATACGGAGCCGCCGCCAAGCCCTAATCTCTCTCGGGAGGGCTGATCTGGAGTCCGTTCGGGGCTCCGAAGAGGGGGATTCGTCGCCGTCGTCATCATCAACCATCCTCCATCACCAATTTCATGATGCTCACCGCCGTGCGTGAGTACTTCCATCGTAGGCTTGCTGGACAGTGATGGGTTGGATGAGACTTACCATGTAATCGAGTTGCTTTTGTTAGGGTTTGATCCCTAGTATCCACTATGTTCTGAGATTGATGTTGCTATGACTTTGCTATGCTTAATGCTTGTCACTAGGGCCCGAGTGCCATGATTTCAGATCTGAACCTATTATGTTTTCATGAATATATGTGAGTTCTTGATCCTATCTTGCAAGTCTATAGTCACCTATTATGTGTTATGATCCGACAACCCCAAAGTGACAATAATCGGGATACTTCTTGGTGATGACCATAGTTTGAGGAGTTCATGTATTCACTATGTGTTAATGCTTTGTTCTGGTACTCTATTAAAAGGAGGCCTTAATATCCCTTAGTTTCCAATAGGACCCCGCTGCCATGGGAGGGTAGGACAAAAGATGTCATGCAAGTTCTTTTCCATAAGCACATATGACTATATTCGGAATACATGCCTACATTACATTGATGAACTGGAGCTAGTTCTGTGTCATCCTATGTAATAACTATTACATGAGGAATCGCATCCGACATAATATCCATCACTGATCCAATGCCTACGAGCTTTTCACATATTGTGCTTTGCTTATTTACTTTGTCGTTGCCACTGTTACAATTACTACAAAATTGCTACTGTTACTGTTACTTCCATACTACTTTTCTACTAAATACTTTGCTACAGATACTAAGTTATCCAGGTGTGGTTGAATTGACAACTCAACTGCTAATACTTGAGAATATTCTTTGGCTCCCCTTGTGTCGAATCAATAAATTTGGGTTGAATACTCTACCCTCGAAAACTGTTGCGATCCCCTATACTTGTGGGTTATCAAGACTATTTTCTGGCGCCGTTGCCAGGGAGCATAGCTCTATTCTTTGAGTCACTTGGGATTTATATCTGCTGGTCACTATGAGGAACTGGAAAGACAAAAGAACTAAGATTTATCCCTCAACTACGAGGGGAGGTAAGGAACTGCCATCTAGCTCTGCACTTGATTCTCCTTCTGTTATGAGTAAGCTTGCGACACCTAAACCTGCTTCTGCTATTAATTCTGATATGTCGCATGTTATTGATGATGCCACTTCTAGTATGCATGATACTTATGATGAAACTACTTCTGTGCTTGATACTACTGTGTAGGTGAATATCTTGATGAACAACTTGCTAGGGTTAGAGAGAATGAAATTCTTGAAACTGATATTATTGAAGATAGTGATGATGAAGGTTCTTCCCCTAAATATGAATTGCCTGTTGTTCCTGAGGGTTATGTTATGGATGAAGAAACTGTTAGAGATTTTCTTGCTTGCAATGATAGATCTGATCTTAAGAAGTTATTAGCTAAACTGAAACAGAAATCGCTGAATGCTAGAATGAAATATGATCCTGCTTTTGCTACTTCACCTATCTTTGTTACTGATAAGGATTATGATTTCTCTGTCGATCCTGAGATAATTACTTTGGTTGAATCTGATCCTTTTTATGGCTATGAATCTGAAACTGTTGTGGCACATCTTACTAAGTTAAACGATATAGCCACCCTGTTCACTAATGATGAGAAATCTCGCTACTATTATATCCTTAAGATATTTCCATTCTCATTAAAGGATGATGCTAAAACTTGGTTTAGTTCTCTTGATCCTGGTTGTGTGTGTAGTCGCCAGGATATGATTTATTACTTCTTTGCTAAATATTTCCCTGCTCATAAGAAACAAGCTGCCTTGAGGGAAATATATAATTTTGTGCAAATTAAAGAAGAGAGTCTCCCACAAGCTTGGGGGAGGCTTCTCCGGTTACTTAATGCTTTGCCTGATCATCCTCTTAAGAAAAATGAAATACTTGATATCTTTTGTAATGGACTAACCGATGCTTCCAAGGACCACTTGGATAGTTGTGCTGGTTGTGTTTTCAGGGAAAGAACAGTCCATCAAGCTGAATTGTTATTGAATAATATGTTGACTAATGAAAATAATTTGACGCTGCCTGAGCCAACTCCTGAACCAATTCCTAAACCAACTCCAAAGAAAAGAGGTGTTCTATTTCTCAGTCCTGAAGATATGCAAGAGGCAAGGAAATCTATGAAAGAAAAAGGTATTAAAGCTGAAGATGTTAAGAATTTACCTCCTGTTGAAGAAATACATGGTATTAATATACCACCTATTGAAGAAACACATGGTCTTGATAACCTGACACGGGTAGTAAAGGTAAATTCTCTCTATAGATATGATAAAGTTGAAATCCCGTCTACTAAGTTTGCTAGCCAATGCTTGGATGAATTTGATGACTTTATGGCTAGACAAAAAAACTTCAATACTTATGTTGGTAGACATGAAACAAAATGCTTATATGATTGGACACTTGAGTGATTATATGGCTAGAGTTAAAGGTGAACTTAAACTCATTAGCAAACATGCTTCTATGGTTCACACTCAAGCAGAACAAGTACTTAAAGCTCAAAATGACTTGCTTAATGAATTAAATAATAAACATGACTTTGTTGTTAGAGTGGCTACTAGAACGGGTAAAATGACTCAGGAACCTTTGTATCCTGAAGGCCACCCTAAGAGAATTGAGCAAGATTCTCAGAGAAATAATGTAGATGCACCTAGTCCTTCTAAAAGGAAGAAAAAGAAAAATGATAGGACTTTGCATGCTTCTAGTGAACTTGTTGTAGGCACATCTGAGAATCCCAATGATATTTCTATTTCTGATGCTGAAACACAATTTGGTGATGAACATGAACATAGTGATAATGTTAATGATAATGTTCATGTTGATGCTCAACCTAGTAATAATGATGTAGAGATTGAACCTGTTGTTGATCTTGATAACCCACAATCAAAGAATCAACGTTATGATAAGAGTGATTTTGTTGCTAGGAAGCACGGTAAAGAAAGAGAACCATGGGTTCAGAAACCCATGCCTTTTCCTCCTAAACCATCCAAGGAAAAGGATGATGAGGATTTTGAGCGCTTTGCTGAAATATTAGACCTATCTTTTTACGTATGTGTTTGACTGATATGCTTAAAGTAAATCCTTATGCTAAGTACATGAAAGATATTATTACAAATAAAAGAAACATACCGGAAGCTGAAATTTCCACCATGCTTGCTAATTATACTTTTAAGGGTGGAATATCAAAGAAACTAGGAGACCCAAGTGTACCAACTATACCATGCTCCACTAAAAGAAACTATGTTAAAACTGCTTTACATGATCTTGGAGCCGGTGTTAGTGTTATGCCTCTCTCTTTATATCATAGACTTGAATTGAACAAGTTGACACCTACTAAAATATCCTTGCAAATGGCCGGTAAATCAACTACTATACCTATCGGTATTTGTAAGGATGTGCCTGTTGTGGTTGCAAACGTTACTATCTTAACAGACTTTGTTATTCTTGATATTCCCGAGGACGATAGTATGTGGATTATCCTTGGTAGACCCTTTTTGAATACTGCAGGGGTTGTTATTGATTGCAACAAAGGCAATGTCACTTTTCATGTTAATGGTAATGACCATATGGTACACTTTCCGAGGAAACAACCTCAAGTTCACAGTATCAATTCTATTGGAAAAATTCCAACTATTATTATTGGAGGTTTTGAATTTCCTCTTCCTACTGTCAAGAAGAAATATGATATTCTTATTATTGGGGATGTGCATATCCCCGTTGAGGTAACCTAGTGTTATTCAAAATTTCTCCGGTTCCATGTTATTCGGAATGAGTTTGTTAACAGGACTTGATCAACCTTGTTAGTGGATTCCTTTTGATGAGCATGAGATGGATGAAGTTAGAAGGCACGACCTTCTGTACCCTCCTTTTACTTTCTGTTATTTAGATTAAATAAAGTAAAAATAGTATTTTCTGTCTGTTTTCCGAATTACCCATGTAATAAAAACATACCCCAAAAATAAAAGTTCTCCAAATGCCCTGCAAATTTACTATGATTTTTATGGAATATTTGAGAATATCTGACACTAAGAACACAGCAGGGGGAGCTGGCACCTGGCCACGGGGGTCAGGAGCGCACCCTACCCCCTGGGCGTGCCCCCTGCCTCGTGGGCCCGCGGTGGCCCCCTCCACTTATTCCTGCACCCATGCTCTTCTTCTTCCTCCAAAAAAATCACTATCCAGCTCAAGCACGAGTTCTAGCTCATTTTGCTGCCATTTTCGATCTCCTTGCTCAAAGCTCCATTCACAAAACTGCTTTGGAGGATTGTTCCTTGGTATGTGACTCCTCCAATGGTCCAATTAGTTTTTGTTCTAGTGCTTTATTCATTGCAAATTTTTGCTGCTAAGGTGGCCCTGTTCTTGAGCTTGCATGTCAAATTTATTTGGTCCCAAGTAGTTCTAATGCATGATATAGTCTCTAGGCACTTGTGGGAGTAGTTGCTATCAATTTTGTTGAGTTTGGTTCACTTTTATTTTGAGTTACTAAAAATTCAGAAATTTTCATGAAATGATTAAGAGATTTTTAAGGGGCTCTTCTAGCCAAGGTTTGAAGGATAAACAAAGTAAGGAGAATGAAAAGCCCAAGTATAATCTCCCTCGCGTCGCGGAAGTGCGGCCGTGTGAATGGCCTTCTAATGATTTCTTGAGAGCAGCCGGGATTCATGATGATTTTTATTCGTTGGCTGATAATGCGGGCCTCACCAACTTCCTCCACGACCAGCTCGAACAGTATCTCTTACTCACCAATACTTCCGTGCAAAATTTTTACTTTCATCCTAAGAAATCACCTCCTTCAGTAGAGTTTCATTTATATGATATGGCTAGGGAGATGTCACTATATGAATTTTGTGCGGTTTGCAAGATACCCTTCGAGGGCAGCTTAGAGGAACCACATCGTAAAAATGTGGATGAATTTATTGATACTACTACTGTAGGGGAAACGAGGAAGGTTTCTGATGCAAGAATTACTAGCATACACTTTCCTGTTCTACGTTACTTTGCAATATTTGCTAGTAGATGCTTAATTGGTCGTGGAAACTGTGGAAACCTTAGTGTCTGGATATTATTTCTGTTCCATGCTTTATTTCATGATAACTCTGTTAGTATGGGCGCCATTATTGCTAAACGATTAAGTCTGAATCGTACAAAGGGCCCCATCTTTGGAGGTATCTATGCTTCACGCCTTGCTAAACACTTCAAGATACCTATTTTTGTTTGACTTAACTGCAGGCACTTACCTCGTCTTGCCGGAGGCCGTTTATGCGTACCGGGGCCAGACATCAGCCCCAGAGCCTGAGCCGGAACCACCACTTGACCCTTATCGTCCATCATTTTATCAGTGGGATCCGGAGGAGATCGCCAGCCAGTGGCAGTATGATGACACTCCTCAGTACACCAGAGAGAGTAGCCGCGATCCATGGGCATAGACCAACTTAGGCCAAAAGCCTAAGCTTGGGGGAGTACGTATTTCTCACCGACATTACATTCATGTTCACACACTCATGCTAGTTGTCGGTGCTCATACTTTTTCATTGTACTATCCATGCTAGTTTATTTTCTTTTTCTAGCTTTCTTCTTGTGTGTTTGATAAACCTTAAGAAAAACCAAAAAAAATAGTTGTAGCTTTTAGCTAGTTTACTTTCCATGCTTGTAGTAGTAATTAAAAGAAAACCCAAAAAGATTTCTCGTTCTTCTTTTGCTTGTTGGGAGCTTTCCCGTGTAAATAGTTTTATTTCTTTTCTTTCCTTTGGGGGTCGAGAGGAGAAGACCATGATGAAAATGTTTAGTGGCTCTCATATGCATGATTGTTGATTTAACCAAGAGCCCATATTACCTTGTCTTCTCCCTTAAATTAAATGCTTGCAGATTCCAGCTTAGTCCAATGCATGTGCACTATTATTATTATCCACGCCGTTCGGTCATGCAAGTGAAAGGCAATAATGGCGATATATGATGGACTGATTGTGATGAGAAGCTGGTATAAACTTGACCTATCTTGTTTTTATAAATATGATTAGTTCATCATTCCTGATTCAGCCTATTATGAATAAACATGTTTTCAATGACAATTAGAGATTATAGTTGCTTATGCCATGCTTAATTAGCTAGGAGCTTATAATGGTTTACCTTGCATGCCAACATGCTATTAAAATGGTTGTGATGTGGTATGATAGGGTGGTATCCTCCTTTGAATGATTCGAGTGACTTGACTTGGCACCTGTTCACGCATGTAGTTGAAACAAAATCAACATAGCCTTCACGATATTTATGTTCATGGTGGATTATATCCTACTCATGCTTGCACTCAGTGTTGATTAATTTTAATGCATATTCATGACTGGTGTCGCTCTCTAGTTGGTCGCTTCCCAGTCTCTTTCTAGCCTTCACCTGTACTAAGCGGGAATATTGCTTGTGCATCCAAACTCCATAAACCCCAAAGTTATTCCATATGAGTCCACCATACCTTCCTATATGCGGTATCTACCTGTCGTTCCAAGTAAATTTGTATGTGCCAAACTCCAAACCTTCAAATGAAATTTTGTTTTGTATGCTCGAATAGCTCATGTATCAACTAGGGTTGTCTGTATCTTCCATGTCAGGTGGGTTATTCTCTAGAGGAGTGGACTCCGCTCCTCATTCACGAGAAAATGGCTGGTCACCGGGATGCCCAGTCCCATGCTCAAATCAAATCAAAATAATTGCAAACAAAACTCCCCCAGGATTGTTGTTAGTTGGAGGCACCCGTTGTTTCGGGCAAGCCATGGATTGATGCTTGCTGGTGGAGGGGGAGTATAAACTTTACCATTCTGTTTGGGAACCACCTATAATGTGTGTAGCATGGAAGATATCGAGATCTCTTAGTTGTTATGTTGACATTGAAAGTATACCGCTCAAATTGTTATCTATCTCTATTTGAAAATCGAGCTCTGGCACCTCTACAAATCCCTGCTTCCCTCTGCGAAGGGCCTATCTATTTACTTTTATGTTGAGTCATCACCCTCTTATTAAAAAGCACCCGCTGGAGAGCACAGCTGTCATTTGCATGCATTACTATTAATTTATATTGGCTATGACTGTGACTGGATCTCTTTTACCATGAATTACAATATTTAGTCAGTCCTTGATCTTTAAAGGTGCTCTGCATTTATGTTTTGCGGTCTCAGAAAGGGCTAGCAAGATACCATCTTGTTATATCATATTATGATTGTTTTGAGAAAGTGTTGTCATCCGAGATTTATTATTATTGCTCGCTAGTTGATTATGCCATTGATATGAGTAAACATGAGACCTAAGTGTTATTGTGAATATGGTTAGTTCATAATCTTTGCTGAAAACTTGAATGTTGGCTTTACATATTTGCAAAAAAAAGAGCAAATAGAGTTTGTAAAAGTTTTTTTTTATCACTTTCAGTTTGTCAACTGAATTGCTTGAGGACAAGCAAAGGTTTAAGCTTGGGGGGAGTTGATACGGCTCTGTCGTATCTACTTTTCCAAACACTTTTTCCCTTGTTTTGGACTCTAACTTGCATGATTTGAATGGAACTAACCCGGACTGACGTTGTTTTCAGCAGAACTACCATGGTGATATTTTTGTACAGAAATAAAAGTTCTTGAAATGACCTGAAAATCCACGGAGCAACTTTTTAGAATTAAGAAAAATACTGGTGAAGGAATCAGCACCAGAGGCCCAAAACCTGTCCATGAGGGCGGGCCCCCCCTAGGGTCCGCCCCTTGCCTCGTGGGCCCCCTGGACCTCCACCGACCTCAACTCCATCTCCATATATTTGCATTCGTGGAGAAAAAAATCAGAGAGAAAGTTTCATCATGTTTTACGACATGGAGCCGCCGCCAAGCCCTAATCTCTCTCGGGAGGGCTGGTCTGGAGTTCGTTCGGGGCTCCGGAGAGGGGGATTCGTCGCCGTCGTCATCATCAACCATCCTCCATCACCAATTTCATGATGCTCATCATCGTGCGTGAGTAATTCCATCGTAGGCTTGCTGGACGGTGATGGGTTGGATGAGATTTACCATGTAATCGAGTTAGTTTTGTTAGGGTTTGATCCCTAGTATCCACTATGTTCTGAGATTGATGTTGCTATGACTTTGCTATGCTTAATGCTTGTCACTAGGGCCCGAGTGCCATGATTTCAGATCTGATCCTATTATGTTTTCACGAATATATGTGAGTTCTTGATCCTATCTTGCAAGTCTATAGTCACCTATTATGTGTTATGATCCGACACCCCCGAAGTGACAATAATCGGGATACTTCTCGGTGATGACCGTAGTTTGAGGAGTTCATGTATTCACTATGTGTTAATGCTTTGGTCCGGTACTCTATTAAAAGGAGGCCTTAATATCCCTTAGTTTCCAATAGGACCCCGCTGCCACGGGAGGGTAGGACAAAAGATGTCATGCAAATTCTTTTCTATAAGCACGTATGACTATATTCGGAATACATGCCTACATTACATTGATGAACTGGAGCTAGTTCTGTGTCACCCTATGTTATAACTATTACATGTGGAATCGCATCCGACATAATTATCCATCACTGATCCAATGCCTACGAGCTTTTCACATATTGTGCTTTGCTTATTTACTTTGTCATTGCCACTGTTACAATTACTACAAAACTGCTACTGTTACTATTGCTACTGTTATCGTTACTTCCATACTACTTTGCTACTAAATACTTTGCTGCAGATACTAAGTTATCCAGGTGTGGTTGAATTGACAACTCAACTGCTAATACTTGAGAATATTCTTTGGCTCCCCTTGTGTCGAATCAATAACTTTGGGTTGAATACTCTACCCTCGAAAACTGTTGCGATCCCCTATACTTGTGGGTTATCAGCTGCCGGCCCCCGCCACGCGCCGCCAACACCCCTCCGCCGTCTGCCTTCCTCACCCCTGCGGCTATCCACCACCGGCAACACTTGATGCTGACGCCGCACCTTCACCCAACCCTTCTCTCGCCACGACTCGACGTCGTCGTCCTCCACCACCAGCCCAGCCCTCGCGTGTTCCTCTTCCAGCGACGCTACCCGCCCTCCCTCCTCTCTTGGCTGGCATCCAGTGCTCCGACGACGGCAAAAGACAGTTCCAAACTGTCTACCTCACCTCTCAATCACAGGTGAGCTGACGGGAGCCAGTTCCTCTCCTCCCCGACGTGCTCCGGCGATGGAAAAAGACATTTCCAAACTATCTGCCTCACCTCTCAATCATAGGTGAGCCAACGGGAGCCGGTTCCTCTCCTCCTCGGTGCTCTTCTTCACCTGGCCGGAGCACCTGCTCCTGTGAGCCGACGGGAGCCAGTTCCTCTCCTCCCCAACGCTCTTCTTCACCTAGCCGGAGCACCTGCTCCTCCCATCACGCACAGATCGGCAGAGTAGTTCGCTGGTCGTTGCCCAGGCTGCGTGCAGTTCAGTGCTGCTCTGCCCCCATTGACTTCAACCACCGCCATCTCGCGAGGTGCACACCATATGTTTGCTAAGAAGACTCAGTGCACTCCAGCACCATTTTTGCTTTGTCTCGTGGTCATTTGTAGGTAGCTCATTCTTGCTAATTGTTGTCAATCTTGACTCTGGAGCAGATCCAAGGGATTGTTGAGAAATACTCCAGTTGACATATGTTGACGTATAATGTGCTGCCTAAGTCTCTTCCATCAGATCGGTCTCTTGGTTGCATTGGTAGAGCATGCACTTCTACATGGTATCAGAGCCAAGAGCTCCTGAGTTCAAGACCCGGCTGGCGTAATTAAATTGCAGCCCACTTTCGGTCCACGTTTAGGCCTGAGGGAGACACACGTGAGGGGGAGTGTTGACGTATAATGTGCTTCCTAGTCTCTTCCATCAGATCGGTCTTTTGGTTGCATTGGCTAGAGCATGCACTTCTGTAGCCAAGGAAAACACACTCAACAGACTGAGCAGTCAGTTTGGTGCGTTCTCGCGGAGCAAGGACATAGCACACACATCCAAACATACGAAGAGTTGAATAGTCAGGAGAACGACCAGTGAGACACTCCATAGGAATACCACCATGCAGGGCGGTCAAAGGCTATATGTTGATGAGATAGGTGGATGCAGAAACAGCCTCAGCCCAAAAGTGGGGCGGAAGGGAAGCGGCAATCATCAGCGCACGAGCCGTCTCAAGCAGATGGCGATGCTTGCGTTCTGCAACATTCTGAGCATGAGCACCAGGACAAGAGAACTGGGCAAGAGTACCCTGTTCCACAAGAAAACCACGCAACAGCTGGGAGATAAACTCTCCAGCAGAGTCAGCACGAAAAGTACGAATAGGCGTGCAAAACTGGGAGTGAACCATGGTAGCAAATCGTTTGTATATAGAGAGAACCTCGCTACGAGATTTCATGAAGCAGATCCAAGTGTAGCAAGAGAAATCGTCAATAAAGAAAACATAGTAGCGATGACCACCTTTCGAATCAAAGGGAGCAGGACCCCAGACATCAGAATGAACTAAATCAAAAGGATGCTGAGATACCGACTCACTGGTAGGATAAGGTAACTGGATCTGTTTGCCAAGTCTACAACCATTACAATGTAAATAAACATCTCCATATACAGACCCTAAGAGGCCCTGGCGCACTAATGATGATAAGCGAGAGCCACAGATGTGACCAAGGCGATGATGCCACTGCTGGAAAGATGCATACGTGGAGGCAGCAAGAGCATGAGAGCTGGCATAAGTGGTGGCTGCGGAAGGAACACAAAGCCAGTCAACCTCCCAAAGGCCCTCTGGCTCACGGTGCCGGGGGCCAGCACCAACCAAAACCTTGGTGCGACGATCCTGAATGAAGCAAGAGTCGGTATCGAGAATGACACGACAACTAGAATCAGTAAGTTGGGTAGTGAAAAAAAAGATTCATGGTAAGGCGAGGAACATGTGAAACACTAGGAACAGAAAAAGGATGGAGTGGAAAGAATAGGAAGATATGTGCCATCGGCAGTAAGAACACTAATAGGAGAATCAAGAGAGCAAAGAGAAGACAACGCTGAAGAATCATAGGACATATGAAAGGAAGCTCTAGAGTCCAAAACCCACGAAGATGTACCTGATGGTGTAGATGCCGGCAGTGATGAAGTGGTGAAAGCAGTCACAACAGCAGCAGAACCCGTCGATGAAGAGCCGGAGGAAGCCAGAAGGCGCTTGAGCCGCACAAAGTCCTGGTCGGTGAGTGACGGAGTTGATGACGAGACGGGAGCACCACTGGAAGAGGAGCGCCTCTGGTTTCGCTGCTTCTAATGACAATCAGACTCTGGGTGACCTATCCTAGAGCAGTAGTCACAGAAGGTGCCACAGCGCGACGGACCCTTCTCCATCCCCCTGAAGGTGTGGGCAGGAGCGGTGGCACAGTGAGACGAGCAGACGACACAGGAGCTCGGGCAGCCAACACAGAAGGGAGCACAAGCAATCCAGCAGAACGAAGGCGGTTCTCCTCAGCACGAAGCTCAGCAAGTACCTCCGAGATAGGGACATGACCATGAGCAATCAAGTGAGCACGTCGAGGCTCAAACTCGGAGCGGAGGCGAGATAAGAACTCATGGACATGCTGAAACTCCAAGTCAGACCGCATGGTCTAACAACAGTGGCAAGATCCACAAATAACTGTCCGAAGAGAGTCAAGTTGGCGCCAGATAGCAGAACTCTATGTGTAGAACTCGTCAACAAATGAGTCACCCTACTGAAGAGCGTGCTCCCGACGCACCACAAATAAGTAGAGAGCATCACCAGAGGGCTGATAGCGCTGACAGAGATAAGACCACATCGCTGCAACTATGCCGAGGCCCATGAACTCCGAAGCAAACTGAGGGAGGACACTCGCAGTGAGAACAACAGCAACACGGGCATCATCATTGCACCGCTGAGTGTAAGCAGACAGATCATCCCCGTAGAAAGCAAGAGCATCTGAATAAGCGGATACCTGCTGATCATAAGTATCAACTGCAGCATCATCCAGCGCCTTGGCTGCATCTCGATCAGCCTAAGAAGCATCAGCGGCAAGAACCGGCGGGGTAGGAGCCACGGGAGCAATAGGGCATGGCGGACAGGTGACCTCGCCAGAGAGAATGCCCCACAAAAGAAGACCACGCATATGGATACGCATGAACCCCGCAAACTCAGCATAGTTGGTGCGATCGAAGATCACCGAGCACCGAGGGACCGCGACATAGCCCGAAGAGGACATGAGGAAGTCACTCTAATTTTTGGAGTCAACGAACAAAGAGGACCAGGTCTGGATCGGGCACTGCCTCACTCGAGGCAGGCGCTCAAGCGGGATCAGGCCACGCGAGCAGAGGCAAGGAGGAGCCGGGCCGCCAGCAGCCGGAAGCTGGGATGGCGGAGGTCTGGCAGGCCGGGAACGGCGGCGGCGGCCGGACGGCCAGGGGCGGCAGCGGTCGGACAGCCAGGGGCGGCGACGGCCGGACAGCCAGGGGCGGCGACGGCCAGACGAGCCCGAGGCGGCGGCGGCTAGACGAGCCCAGCGGAAGCGGAAGGCAGGCGATGCAGGGGCTGGACGGACCGGGGACAACAGCGGCCAGACGGGACAGGAGCTGGCGGCAGCCGGACTGCAGAGGACGGCAGCGGCCCGCTGTAGAGAACGGTGGCGACCGGTTGTAGAGAGGAGACGGCGGGTGGGTGGCTAGAAGCAGCGGAAACGGGGGAAATTATGGACAGGGAGCACGGAGTTGCATCGTGCCGGAAAGAGAGACTAACCTAGCATCTGATACCATGTCGGATAATGAGCAACTAGTATTGATAGAGGGTCAAAGGCCAATATATATACATGTGTAGTAAAATGCAGGAAACTCCTTATACAATGGGGGATATACAGAAAAGGGGACTATACACATCTAACAACATATTTGAAGAGATGAGATATTTACATTGCATCCAGTCTTCTCCCTCTACTATAGCCATCAAGCTTTACTTCATATAATTTTACATGAAGCATATAATTGCCATCCAACTTTACTTCATGTAATCTGCACGTTGCTCAGTGAAAGACTAGAAGTGTTTTAATTACATTGGCAGTGGCACCTGTTGAAACCCGGCGAACATCGCCGCCACCCCGCTGTCGATTCGCATCCAAGCGGCTGGCCTCCTTGCGGTGGTGGTCTTCACCCTCTTTCATCACCATGAAGCAGATCGTCATTGTGCCGCTGTCCGGCACTGGCGAGAAGGGGTGGCTCGCGTCGAGACGACCAAGGTGAGTGCCCACTATATGCATCTCCTCGGCTTTGTGTTCATCAAGATTGGCTTCTTACGCGGCTATCCAGGTTGGGTGGCCTGCTGGCCAGGCTCGTTGGGATGGTGACTGGCAAGATGGAGAGGAATACATATGTGTCCTTCACCCTTGACAATGACATTGGCTGCATCAATTTCATCAGATGGTGAGAGCGTTTCAGATGTATCTTAGGGGTACAATTTTATACTTTTGTGCTCTCAGTGCCACTGCTAGATGTTGGCTTGGCTGTGGGATTTGGCAAACCCTATTCGGCACCTTTAGCGCCTGTTATAGGTGTTTTTTCAAACGGGCGCATACCCCTCCTCCTCGCTGGGCCGGCCCATCTATCCTTCTCTCCTATCTACATTTCAAAACACAAAAAATGTGAGGCTGTGGCGTATCAAACCAGCGACATCCTGGTTAGGAGTACTACCAGTCAACCACCACGCCAACAAACTTCACGTGCTTAGGTACCTCTCCTCGTTCTTTTCTTCTTTCGAATTTCCCTTTTTCTTTTTTTATTTTTCTTTTTTCCTTCTTCCTGGTTCAATGAACTTTTTCAAAATTCATAATTTTTTCCAAAATCGATGAACAGTTTTCCAAAATGGATGAACTTTTTTTTTACAAATTTGATTAACTTTTTTTCAAATTCGAAGAACTTTTTTTCAATTTTGATGAACTTTTTTCAAATTCGATGAACTTTTTCAAATTCGATGAACTTTTCATCAAATCATGATGAACTTTTCTTCAAATTTGATGACTTTTTGTCCAAAAATTTGAACTTTTTTGAAAATCGATGAACTTTTTTTTCAAAAGCATTGAACTTTTTTCAATTTTTTCCTTAACTGTTTGCAAAATCGATGAACTTTTTTAAAGTTTGTGATCTTTTCCTCAAAAATGATGAACGTTTTCAAATCCATGATGTTCTAAAAATAATTCAGAAATCAAAGCTATATAATAGACGCGGCCCCGCTTGTTCTTATAGAGTTGGCGCTATTAGTAGTAACCAATGTGCAGTTGCTCTAGTGGTTATTAGAGGTTGGCCAAGGAACCAACCACCCTAGTTCGAATCCTGGAGAACACACTGTTTTTTGCGGTTTTTTGGTATTATAAAGGTTGCTGCGCTCAGCCTTCATGGGCCGGCCCAACAGGGCGCGGTAGTGTGCGTCCCGAAACTGTTCGGGCGCAACAGGCGCCGAACAGGAGCTCTCGTGGGATTTGTCAAATGCCAATCTTAAATAGAAATAAATTAGGCATAACTTAGTAACGGGAAATCTGCAAGTTCTTAATCATCTCTGGTTTGATAAAGTAACTATTTGAGAGAGAGAGAGATGTTAATGTAAAATTCTCAAAATTTGCGATAGTGGATTTCGGCTTTGGATTTTCCTCTCGATTTTTCAAATTGATGTGGCTGTAGGAACTTGAGGCTGAATTTATTAATTGGTGTGGATGCAACCTGGATTGTGCATTAATTTTACAAATTCATCGGAAACATTACCCGTGCGTTGCAACGGGGATAAACAAAAATTCAGTCAAAATACATAGCCTTGAAGATCATCCATAGTGCTCCTGCAAAAAAAGCATCCTTAATGCCCCTGCAAAAAAAAGATCATCCATAACGACAGCACAATCTTCGCTGAAAATATTATATGATGCAGTGTGAGTGCTTTTGACAACCGTGGCATCTAACTGAAACTTTCATTGTTGTAGAAGTAAGAGGAGACGGACCAAAGAGAGAAATATCAAAATAACAACAATAATATTAGCTTACACCAAACCTTCCAAAAGTCTATTGAATCTTACAACCCAAGATGCGGGATGACAAAAGAAGATCTGATAGACGACCATCGATGATCATACAGTGACCGACGAGTGCCGCTGCCCATAAAAGAAGATCTGATAGAGGTAATGGAGGCGGTAAAGATGAAAGGTCTGTAAAGGACACAGTGGAAGATAAGAATGCAGATACTTATGTTGTTTCTCATAAAAAGGGTTCATCTATATCTAAAGATGAAATGCTGGATATTGGCAATGGGTAATCACAAGAAATCTAGACATCTGATGTCGTGGAATATGATTATAAATCCAACACATTCTTTAATTGATGAATATTCAATCATAGGTAAAAGGGGGACCCTAGAAATGAAGTTCATGTAATTAAGATGGACCATTTGTAATTAATTTTAGTTAAATACAAGTAGTACTATACATCACACTGTTGTTGATGACCCTTGAAAGCTTACCATTTTTCTCACCTGCAGAATACAGACTTATATGTGCCCCATACTCCCACTCTGACACGTTGATGACTTCAGAAAAATGAAATTCTGGAAAAGGTGAACATAGAAATATGATTCATGTAATCACAAAGTTGGACCATCTGTATGAAGATTATTTGGAGCGTAAACTGTATAAATATAAATGATCCTAAAATAACAAAATAGACGAATCATTAGCGAGTTGAGGGCGGAATGGTGCCCATCAGCCGTATAATTGCTAAATATTAGAGAGAACATAACTAACTACTAAGAAATCAAGAGAGACAGAGAGTGCGAAGTCAGACTGAATATTTGAATAAAAGAAAACAATAGATTGCATTGCTTCAGAAATTGGTAGCACCACCCAGTTTTATGTAGTATGCAAGCCCGCATATGAACTATAAAACTTTGCAATTCGGATACAGGCAAGATGACGGTAGGTACACTTTAATTATATGGTGGAAACATCAGTACAAAAACTTATAATGCTAATTAAGCTAATTATGTATAATGCATGCAGCTCCACGCAGATCTCTTTGTTTTATTATGTACAACCAACTTTCATGACTTAATTACTACAAAAAAGAAAAATCCCTCCTATTTAGAGATAAAATAACTATAATCAAATACCTAATTTTGTAAACGAAAAAAAGGATCCTTGAGCTTAGCCTAGATGTGGTGGTAAGAGTCTCTGATGCAATGGACGCATACATAAGAACACAACGACCTGTGGTGATTGGAGAAGTGGAGAGGCGAAGCTAGGACAGAGTTAGTCGGACCTAGGGTGGTGCAGGGGGGGGTGTCAGAGCTTCAGAGGTGGTTCTTGATTTATGGTTTCTCTGTATGATAATAAAAACATGTGATTTTCTCTATATAAATTTCTCTACATTAACTTCACATTTACGCCCAAATCGATGTCATATTACAATTATTATTCTTATAAACATTAAAGAATATCATTTCAAGCTAGTGTATAAGATGCCTAATTTGCAACAGAGCAGATCGGAAGAAACTAAATAGTAACTCATTCTCTTGGTTATGCGAGTAATCAAATATAGAGGTCGCTGAATGGCAATACAAAAAGAGAACTTGAGTAAATTGTGTAGCTAAAGGAAAATGCATGAGATGAGTTCGCATATGTAAGATAGACCTGCCTAAATTTAATTCATATTTTATAGCATAATACTTTGAAGAATTAGCACCCTGGTGTGTGCAATGAAAAGTAGTGCTATTTGCGTACGAAAAATCCAAGGAAGAATTAGCACCCAGGTGTGTGTGCAATGAAAGATAGTGCTATTTGCGTACATAAGTTTAGTACTTCTAAGCATAACTTGTTGACACCACATACCTAACAGTACTCATAGAAGAAAACCCCACCAGTGCCAACCTTCAACTTTCAATATCTTCAGTTCGATAGAAATCTCACTACAGCGTCCCTATCGACAATGTAAGATCAAAGGAATAGGCATCGTCCATGATCAGCCATAACAATAATATCTTCACCTCCTTATCCATTTATACATCTTTCATTTTTTTCAGAAATTACATAAGGTTAAATTAAACATTGAACAATAACTGTACAAATAGTACATAACAACAGATAAGGAAATAGATAAGGCACACTACAATTTTCACATAATTCCAATTAAATATATACAACATTGTCTCAATTTTGATTATGAAACTCAAAGTTGTTTACTATTTGCCTTTTTCAGGCTTCCAAGTCCATAGGCAGCTCCCTGTATTCAAATTGGTATAGTCATATATAGGTGTATAGCAGGGGAAGAAATATGGTGTCGTGACTGCATTAGTTCATATTAAATTCATAGTGGAATGCAAAATTCGTAAATTAATATAATGATGATATGAACATAGAAGGAAAACCATTCCAATAACTGAAGCACAATCATTTTTCTCACACTGGCCTTGATGCATTTTGTCGTTGGTTGCAGATTCTACGCGGACATGTCGGCATCCGGTTGTTGTTTGTATGGCGCATATCTTGCAACATCCTATAGTCGGCACCAGCTTCTCTAGCTTCCTATGAGACACATGTTGGGGAACGTAGTAATTTCAAAATTTTCCTACGCACACGCAAGATCATGGTGATGCATAGCAACGAGAGGGGAGAGTGTTGTCTACGTACCCTCGTAGACCGGCAGCGGAAGCGTTGACGCAACATAGAGGAAGTAGTCGTACGTCTTCCCGATCCGACCGATCAAGCACCGAAACTACGGCACCTCCGAGTTCGAGCACACGTTCAGCTCGATGACGATCCCCGGACTCCGATCCAGCAAAGTGTCGGGGATGAGTTCCGTCAGCACGACGGCGTGGTGACGATCTTGATGTTCTACCGTCGCAGGGCTTCGCCTAAGCACCGCTACAATATTATCGAGGATTATGGTGGAGGGGGGCACCGCACACGGCTAAGAGAACGATCACGAAGATCAACTTGTGTCATGGGGTGCCCCCCTGCCCCCGTATATAAAGGAGGGAGGGGGAGGTGCGGCCGGCCCTAGGGAGGCGCGCCTGGAGGAGTCCTACTCCCACCAGGAGTAGGACTCTCCCCTTTCCTACTTGGACTAGGATTGGGAGGGGGGAGAGAGGGAAGGGGGGGCGTCGCCCCCTTCTCCTTGTCCTATTCGGATTAGGGGGAGGGGAGGTGCACGGCCAGCCCTTGCCTCCTCTCCTCTCTTCCACCGAGGCCCAACAAGGCCCATTAGGTTACCGGGGGGTTCCTGTAACCTCCCGGTAATCCGGTAAAATGCCGATTTCACCCGGAACACTTCCGATGTCCAAACATAGGCTTCCAATATATCAATCTTTATGTCTCGACCATTTCGAGACTCCTCGTCATGTCCGTGATCACATCCGGGACTCCGAACAACCTTCGGTACATCAAAACATATAAACTCATAATGAAACTGTCATCGTAACGTTAAGCGTGCGGACCCTACGGGTTCGAGAACAATGTAGACATGACCGAGACACGTCTCCGGTCAATAACCAATAGCGGAACCTGGATGCTCATATTGGCTCCCACATATTCTACGAAGATCTTTATCGGTCAGACCGCATAAAACCATACGTTGTTCCCTTTGTCATCGGTATGTTACTTGCCCGAGATTCGATTGGCGGTATCTTAATACCTAGTTCAATCTCGTTACCGGCAAGTCTCTTTACTCGTTCCGTAATACATCATCTCACAACTAACTCATTAGTTGCATTGCTTGCAAGGCTTAAGTGATGTGCATTACCGAGAGGGCCCAGAGATACCTCTCCGATATTCGGAGTGACAAATCCTAATCTCGAAATACGCCAACTCAACATGTACCTTCGGAGACACCTTTAGTGCTCCTTTATAATCACCCAGTTACGTTGTGATGTTTGGTAGCACCCAAAGTGTTCCTCCCGCAAACGGGAGTTGCATAATCTCATAGTCATAGGAACATGTATAAGTCATGAAGAAAGCAATAGCAACATACTAAACGATCAAGTGCTAAGCTAACGGAATGGGTCAAGTCAATCACATCATTCTCCTAATGATGTGATCCCGCTAATCAAATGACAACTCATGTCTATGGTCAGGAAACATAACCATCTTTGATTAACGAGCTAGTCAAGTAGAGGCATACTAGTGACACTATGTTTGTCTATGTATTCACACATGTATTATGTTTCCGGTTAATACAATTCTAGCATGAATAATAAACATTTATCATGATATAAGGAAATAAATAATAACTTTATTATTGCCTCTAGGGCATATTTCCTTCAACACATCGGCATCCCTTCGTCAAAAATACCTTTGCGTGCAGTATTTGCATGCATCCATTGTCAATAGCAGCTTCCCACTCGAACCTGATGAATATAGAAGGGAAACCATTCCAATAACTGAAACAGAACCATCTAGTGAACCATAATCATTTTCTTTTGCTGTAGTATTTTACATTACAACACTGCCTAAAGTATTTCATCTCTCTTTTGTTGAAAAACTTGGAAGGATTATTTTCACATTGGTCTTAATTCATCGATGTTTGCACCGTCTATGTGGACATGTCGGCATCCAGTTCTTGTTTGTCTAGCACATGTCTTGCAACATATAGTTGTTGCCATATAGTCGGCACAAGCTTCTCAAGGTTCCCGTGGGACACGGAGGCATCCCTTTGTTGACAATAGCTTTGCGCGCAGAACTGGCATGCATCCATTGTTGACAACAGATTCAAACTCCAACCTGATGGCATCCATCATATCAACGACACTTACCCTGGTCTGATAATAGAACTCTCCTGCAAAAGTAGCAACGAAATAGTCATCCTCATACAAATATGTCAAATTATATCATTGATGTTTCAGTGTTGTCAAAACGGTAATGGATGTGTCTAACCTTACGTGGCATTAAGAATATCAGGGGCAAGGAACTAACAATCAAGATTGAGAGACTTTGGGATGCGAAAGTTCACGTCAGGCTCATGTATTACCAAATAACTACCTACCATACAATTTGCAGAGGAAACTAAACTAATTAAGGATTCCTGTGGCAAACAAATAGCAAGAGATGAGACTACTTGCTAGCATTAGCCTCATCCACTCTTTGCTTCTACCCATGCTTGATGCATCTCCAGCGGGATCCAAACCGCCATCATGTTGCGTCACTTGGACTGTATGACATCTGAAAACCACAACGGGGGCGTTGCCAGGACAGTGAAGGATGCACAATTGAAGGCATATGTTCCAGATTTCTGTAATTGGACACCATAGAGATTACATGCAAAATTCATCAAATCAACTGCCAGTGTGACATTCTACTCTACCACAACAATCATCAGATCTTGTAGTTGAATAAAGTAATACTGTTTCAATGTCTCATACATCCCTGATGGCCACCATCTTGATCCTCCAATAATCTAGGGATTAGGTGATGAAGGGTTCATAACTCTGTCCAAACTTCAAAAATGACGAAGGGTTGAGCCTATTTGCTGTTCAGAAAAAGAAAATCATGCCAGTCTCTATCCCTTGCCATGTCCCGTTACCAAATATAATTAGCCAATGTTCCAACGAAGATCGATGGAACCACCAAAGCAGAGTAAAACAATTACCAAGGGATGTAGTCAGGCGCCACAATAGTTGTGCTTGTTGTCAGATTTTGGCTTGCCTCCCATGGTAATCGGTAAAGAGCTATTCAATTCTTCTGGTCGCAGACCAGAGCACAGCCCCAAATCTTCTTCCTGTAGCAAGTTTGTTATTATATATGAAGCAATCGTAATCTCGAGCACTGATTTTTTATACACAACATTTACTCATTGACAGAAAACGGACCAAAAGACCAGTCCTAATATTTTCAAGCACAACAAATACGAAGATTGGAGAAAAAAAAGTTCAATACAGGATAAAACCTATCACATGATCTTTCAGTTTTATTTGTTCATGAACTTCAACACGGAGCAACAGGGAATCAAGTAGAGAAGGTGGGATCAAATGAGAAATTGAAGATGGTGTTCCACTCTCCGTCCTTGTAACAATGCAATCTTGCATTCAATTCGTTCATTCCCCAACAAACAAAATTTCTTGCTGGTGCTTGCCGCGCGGTTGGAGGCTTGAGCAGGGGATCTTGTGCCCACCATCCAGCTCGGAGAGGAGATCCCGCCGGAGGAGGGAATCCTACCAGATGAGGGGAGCATGGGTCTCCGCGCCTCAATCCAGCCAGAAGGAGCCGCCATTGCGCCGATGGAGCACGATGTGATCAGAGATGAGAGGGAGGGGCATCTAGATAAGTCTGAGTTCTATTGTTTTAAATTTATTTTCTAACGGCGCAGCCAACATAGAGTTGGGGTGAACAAAGAGGCACAAAAGAGCCAAGATGACCATGTGGGCAGAGATAAGCTTGATGCTAACTGGAAAATGGTGGAAAGAGGAAGGGGATGGTGATAGTGATAGTGATTAGACAGTCAAAACCTGCATGCTCAACACTCGTTGCGGTAAGTGGCCCAAAATAGTTCTACGTGGGGGTGCAAGTCGATTTAGAAGGAAGCAGGTTGAATTCAGAAAATGTGAGTTAAGCGAGTCAATGTGCCTAGGTTGAATTGGAAAATGAGAAAGTTGCGTAGTGACGAATCTTGGTAGCATCACTAACTATATTAATCTGCATGTGTTGTTCTCCGGTTGCGATGATGCATAGGTACCTTAGTTAAGAGACATGGAAAAGAACATTATTTCTCCGTTGCAACCGCACGGGCATATTTGCTAATAAACAAAAACACCCCAACACCAAACCAATCCAAACAAACAAAAACCAAGTTCATTTGCATCGGCCAGTTGGAGTTGCCCTTACGTGATCAGCATTCGAGTTGCCCAAAGGGCACTCTCGGACAACATACCTACAGTATGAAACGTAGGTACAGCGGCTACAGGCCTACGGCAACCCAGTACCACATGCTCAGTCTCGAAGTTACGAAACCATAACAGAAGCATATTCAGCACGCATTCACGATGCACTGATAGAACGTTAACTTAACATCCACCATAGTTACAAATCCATGTTACATAATTCACTTATAGCCCCATGCTTCAGAATTCATTCATAATCCAGAAAATAGTTTATTCAGGATACTGTTCCAGATCATAGTTTTGATGCTTCTGGTGTTTACTGCATTCCCCTGTCATCAGACCCTGTCAGAACAAAGAACACCATGAATAGCGGTTTCACAGATGAAGCATTGGTAACAAAACTAATGGAAAATTTAAGACTTCAATTAATGGTTAAGGAAGCAAAATACATATAAACATATTAGAAACAAGAACTTCACAGAAAAGCAGTAGCTTGAGTGCAACAATTAAGCAAGCATGTGCACATTAACTACTAAGATACTCCCTCCGTCCAAAAATATTTGCCATCAAAATGGATAAAAAAAGATGTATCTAGAACTAATATACGTCTAGATACATCCCCTTTTATTCATTTTGATGACAAGTATTTCCGGACGGAGGGAGTACAATTTATAACCCAAAATTTACACAGGCTGTTCTGAAGAAGTCATTAGGGCCTAAGTATGTGAACTCCACTGCGGTGGTCTGTTAACTCAATACTTTTTCGGTGGCTCCGAATTTCAAACAGAATTACGCAATTAATAACCAATTACAGAAGGACTAGATGGATAAAAATACTCCCTACGTATCAAAATATAGGACGTTTTTGACAGTCATAGTGCCAAAAAACATCTTATATTTTGATACAGAGGGAGTACATGAAAGTGGGCCAACAAAAAGACAAGAGACAAAACAATGCTAGAGAAATAGTAAACATATGCCCCACAGAACAAAAGTGAAGACAAACAACAATACGACTTAACATGGTGTAAGCATTTGACAAGACAAGGTATATACATGACAACTAAGTTCATATTTTGGTTACATTTCATAAAGGACAGACCACCTGACTCCTAATGAGTTTGAGTTCTACACAGGTTCATCTAGTTAAGACATGCAGGTAAAAATCCCAAAAACAAAGCTAGGTTATATAGTTGGTTGCGCATTAACTCGTTTTAAAGTTAAAGAATATAGGTGGGTTAGGTATAAGAGGGGATAATCTGAAATTTTTCTGTGTTCAAGAACAATTGAACGTTTCCTCAAAAAGTAGGGACAGCTAAGTCAACAGAAGCATTAGCGAGCTCTGGAAAGCACCAATATAATTAATTAGAAAATACACAGTATGAATTCAACTGTGCTAAAATAACAAAGTAGAGACCATTTGAAGAGACAAGTTTTTCTACAAGGTAACTTGACCTGATGTTTTAGAGGATAAGTATTTGAGTCCAAAGAACAGATTTACTGGGCGCTGCAGAATTGCATTGGGAAAAATACAATTTTCCCAATTTAAGCATGGGCTTAGAAGTTTGCTAGATGGTACAAATTATTCCATGAAGTTTTAGGGCTTCCATGTAATCATAGTTCAGACGACAGGTGAAGGTACATAAGTATGCTATATATAAACTAGGTGTCATTTTAACAGCCATCTATTGCTAATACCTCATCAATAAAAGGATGTTAATGACAGCAATCCTAAGGTGCTGGTTTTGCCAATGCAGAAATGTATTGGAAAAATTAATACTGCAACTTGAGAGTAAACTGCAGTATGAGCAACCTGATTTTTTTAAGATAAAAGCTATCTATTTATTTTCTGAAGTTGCATAAAACAACAGTCCGACACCATTTGGATAAAAGTGGTCACTGCTCAACTGGCTGATGCAACATTAAACATCAGAGATTGCAGAAACTGCAGCTTACTCGAGAGTAAACCAAGTGCATATTTGAAATGTGTTAGTGTTGGTGCAATGTTAAGTTAGAAAACAAAGGTTGGAATTTCATACACATAAAATACTACCTACCATGAGGAATTCTTTATCCCTCCAGCCTCAGGTTCTTCTCCTTGGCACCTTGAGCCTTCTGCTATCTTTGGCTTCTTGCATTCCACCTCATCTCCAATAGGAGTGTGTGGTCGTTTCGTGATATCGGGTTTCTTTTCATCATCTAAGAGCTGAACAGGCAGAAACATGTTGGAGATCAGAAGCAGGTATTAGTCAAAGAATGGAGAGACAAATTCGCCCAACATAAAGAATATAGTGCATATTTTAACATATTACATATGGATAGAACGAAGCTTGTTACCACCTTCCCTACCTTTCTATCCGACTCGTCCACATCCACGTCGTCGTCCTCGTCGTCTTCGTCGTCCTCGTCGCCATCCTCGCCCTCGACGATGTAGAATACATCACGAGCACGTTCGAAAGCACTCATTTCCTAAATAAATATAAGGAGAATATATCCTAAGGATTAACTGAGGTATACAGATCCAGCACGGGATTACGAATTATAGCGATCTTGAAACAGACGGAGACCTGAAATCTGGATGGAAGGACAAAACTGAAATCTGGATGGAAGGACAAAACTAGACGACGAAAGACAAGTGAGTGATTGGGCGCACCTCTCGTAACTTGTCGATCTTTTGCTCGAACGTCTTACCATCAGAACTGTTCATGATCGCGCGGATCTTGTCCAGACCAAAGTGTTGGAACAGGTCGGTCAGGCGAGGAGGAAGAGGCGACGATCTATGGGAAGCTTCCATAAGCTTCTAGGCCCGGTTTTGTGAAGCTTCCGGCTCTTTTACCCGTTTTTTTTCTTTTCTGTCTCTTTTTTTTCGCTTTTTACTCTTTTTCCTTTTCTTTTTTAAAGAAGATACCTCGCACCCCTGCCAGTAGAAGCAATGCATCACCCCCAATGATTCTTTCCAAAAAACAAAACGTTTGGAGCCAGCAGTCCGGCCGGACTTTCCGCTGGCCTGCACGCCACGCTGGCGCACGCATACATGTAAACAATCGTCTCGCGCGAGCCAAGTGTACATGGGTGGGCCCGCGCGCGAAACTGCCCTTCTCCTTTCCTCTTTCGTCAACCCCCAGCCGACGCGGCTCTGCTCCTTCACAGACCGCAGCCTCCCTCCATGCCTCTCGCAACTTGTGCAAGCTCTGTCACCAGCGGCGAAGTGCTACCACCGGCTAGCGAGATGTTGCAACTCTACTCTACCAGCCGACGAGGAGCACAGAAAAGCTACAACCCCCCGCCGATGTGCTGGAACCGTGTGCAAAAAAATTGCAACCCCACGTCAACGGCAACGAAGGAGAAGCAAACTACGTGAGGCAACCGGCGAAAGAACTTTGCTAGAAACGGCCAAGTTTTTTGTTGCAACCGTTGCCATTTTTTGCTACTACCGGCGCCGGATTTGCTACATCCATCACGGCGGAGCTACGACCTACTATGGCGGTGGCTTTTTTTGTTGCAACCGTTGTTGGATTTTGGTACTACCGTCGATGGATTTTGCTACATACATTATGCCGGAGCTGCGACCTGCATGTAAGCAGTCACGTTAGCACTGTCTGGTCCCACATGTAAGCAGCCACGTCACCATCTACCAGGCCCATATGTCAGCACCATTGACCGGAAGGGAAGAGAGGGAGTGTGATCCTGAGAGAAAATGGGCTCCCTGGGTCACTCCCCTGGCAAAGTTATGAAGTGTCGTTTCCTCTCCTTGAGCCTACCCGGGTGCGACGCCGCCGATTCAATCTTACACTAATCATACACGCAAATGTGCGATCAAGATCAGGGACTCACGGGAAAATATCACAACACAACTCTAGACACAAATTAAAAATAATACAAGCTTCATATTACAAGCCAAGGGCCTCGAGGGCTCGAATACAGAAACTCAAATACAAACGAGCCAGCGGAAGCAACAATATCTAAGTACATACATAAGGTTAAACAGGACTGCCTTAAGAAGGCAAACACAAAAACAACAACGATCGAAGAGGCAAGGCCTCCTGCCTGGGACCTCCTAACTACTCCTAGTCGGCGGCGGTCTCCATGTAGAAATAGGCACCATAGGGGTAGTAGTAGTCGACGGGGGTGGTGAAAGTGCTAGTTATCGACTAGAGGGGGGTGAATAGGCGATTTTTATGAAAGTCTTCAAAACACGAGGTCTATGAAGACAAACAGATGAAATCAACCTATTGATATGCAGCAGAAGATAGACTACACTAGACAAGTCATAGTCAAGTAAGCATTACAGTGAAAGTACGAAGACTATCAGTAGCTAGGTAGTATGGATCAGAATGGAAGACAGTATGAAGCCAAACAGGTAATAGTCTTCACACAGTGAAGTTAATCAAATCAGACAAGCAAGCAATGACTTCACGAAGACAAACTGAAAAGTAAAGGAAGTTGGGGATAGAACCAGTTGCTTGGTGAAGACAGGGATTTGGTAGACCAGTTCCAGTTGCTGTGACAATTGTACGTCTGGTTAGGGAGGCTGAGATTGAACTCAGCAGACCGCGTCTTCACCTTATTCCCCTTGAGCTAAGGACACCCAGTCCTCGCCCAATCACTCTGATAAGTCGTCTAGGTAGACTTCCAAACCTTCACAAACTTCGTTCACCGGCGATCCACAACGGCTCTTGGATGCTCAAAACGCGACGCCTAACCGGCTAGAGGATTCATAGTCCTCAAGTGTAACAAGTCTTCAGGTTACGCGGACAGAAAGACTTCAGTGACGCCTAACACTCTTTGGCTCTGGGTGTTTTGGGCTTTGTCCTCGCAAGGATCTCTCTCTCAAAGGCTTCGAAGGTGGGTTGCTCTCAAACGACAAAAGCCGTGCACTAACTCTGAGCAGCCACCAATTTATGGTGTAGGGGTGGGCTAATTATAGCCTGGAGGCAACCCGACATGATATGTCCGAAATGACCCTGGGTCACTAAGGAACCGACACGTGACAAACAGTCGGATTTCAAACACACGCGACATCTTGGCTTGTGCTATAAGCAAAGCTGACTCATCCAGCTCTGAATAAGATTTGCTCTCATTATCTTCGCTTGAAGACATAGGATTTTGGTTGAGCATCACATCAGTCACTCTGACTTTGTTCACTTGGACCCCACTTAACAGTACGGTGGTTCCTATGACTCAATAAAGAAGAAATGGAAACTATAAAACAACTATGTCTTTGCACTCCATAGTCTTCAAGTGAATGTCTTCACATGTCATTATCTTCATCGTGAATGTCTTCACGAGCCACCATTGTCTTCAATGTCTTCACACATTTTTAGGGGTCATCTCTGGTAGGTAAACCAAATCAATAAGGGACTACTACCTGTGTTATCCTGCAATTCTCACAAACACATTAGTCCTTCAACCAAGTTTGTCATCAATGCTCCAAAACCAACTAGGGGTGGCACTAGATGCACTTACAATCTCCCCCTTTTTGGTGATTGATGACAAACTGGTTGAAGTTCTCAACGGGATAAAAGTATGTGAAAGTTTAGGATCATAGGCATTGTCTTCATAAGTTGAGGAGGCTCCCCTTGAAGATGTGCATATGAGTAGTTTGCTTTTGAATGCAAATGCACATGGCAGGTTTTACTTTGTGGAGATCCTCTTCAACACATGAAGACAATTCATCATGCATACATAAGAATAGTGAAGATAATGAAATGCATAATGAGAAATGGGCATCTACAAAATGACTTCATGCAGAATTTATCATTGCATCACAAAGTAGCAGCAAAAGTAGCAGACGACCATCAAGTTTAAGTGTTACAACTCAAGAGCCAAATAGTTTCAAAATGAGAGTTGTAAGAACTTAGCAAAAATTTAGGCAACTACCCATATGGACCCGCTTGAAGACTATCAACCTCATATGCTTCTCCCCCTTTTGTCAGTAAGGACCAAAAAGGTTTGAAGACATAGAGGATCTACTCGTTCCTAGTTGGATAAGATGTTGGAGCAGCAGGGTCGATGTTGGAGTTGGGTGTAGATGGGCCTGCCGCAGAGTTGTGGTGTAGTGAAGCCATTGCGGGTGAAGTGGCGTCGTCTTCTTCATCGACGACTCTCGCAACAACAGTTGTAGCCGAAGATGAAAAATCAGAATCTTCAATAGAAGGTGTTGGACGCCAACTTGCAGATCATGGTGGCCTGGAGTCAAACTTGAATTTCTCTATGAAGCCATCTTCGCGAAGATCATCTTCAGAGCAGAGTAGTGTGAGGCTCTTCCAGGACCTCCAACAGGCTTCATGCGCAACGAATGAGTACTTTGTGGCTAAGTTGCGAATGCGATTGACGTCAACCAGAAGACTCTGCATTTGGCTCTTTAGCTAGTCATGATGCCTATCTTTTTTCTGATGTAGGGATACCAGAAGCTCACGGTCGTTGAGGACACGGGGATGCTTCTGAGGCCTTTGAGCAATTGTACTGGCTGTGGCTTCAGTGTTGGCACGATGCGGCAGACGCAAGTTGCCAGCCAAAGGATAAGCAAGAGTAGCAGAATTTGGCACATGAATCCCTTCAATTGGCTGAGTGAAGCTTTGATGTTCTGCATTTTGCAAGTGAAGTGGCTTCTTAGTAGGCTCGGGGTAGATAGCTTCATGATACATGTCAACATTAGGCAAGAATACAACGTGGTTGCGAGATGAAGGTTGATAGTTGACTGTGGAATGGAGCTTGATCAGGCGCATAACCTAGGGAGCATAGAATTTCACACCAAAGATATCAATGCCAGAAGCTGCAAGCTGTCGGATGAAGAAATCTTGTGTATTGAATCTGATGCCACTGATGATATAGAAGACTAATGTCTTCATGGTGCCTTTGAGTTTGGCTTCAGAAGAGTTGCCTTTGATAATGTGACACTCCCAAAAATTTTAATTGGTTTTCATCAAAAACTTTGTTGAATTCCTTTTGAGGGCATTTAAAAATTTCTTTTCCAGAAATCCTTCATCTTAAAAACTTCCTTCTCTTTGGCAAGGATTTTATTTTTCTTCAAAACTATGGTGTTTGATCTTTTGAAATTTCTTCTCTGTTGGTTCCCCCTCAAATTATTTTGGGAGTTTAATCTTTTTCTTTTAAAAAGTAACTCTATGAAAATTTGGGATTTTCATATCTTGGAAACCACCCATGGTTTTACCATGTCTCCTATAGTAAAAATTCTCAAAACCCCTCCCTCCACCTTTGGACAATCTAACTTCTCTATCTCAACAAGTCCAAACAAGTTTTGGATTTTATTTCAATTATTTTATCTCCCCAAAACTTTTCTGCCATTTATTTTGAGCCTAAGTAATTTTCAAAGCAAGTACCACTTTGGCTTTGAGTTTTTGTCCCAAACCAACTTCCCTGGATTGTCTTTAGTACCCACAACCTAGAACCATCTTGATCCACTCTTCTTCTTTTAAAAAATTTCAAATTTCACTCACTGCAAGTTTGGACCAGATTTGCCAAATTTGGTGAAATTCATATCTACACTCCTCCAAAAATTCCACCAAAAATCATGCAGCCTACTGGAGCAATGAGAAGCCACTCCACCAAATTTCAGCTCAAGGAAAAATCCCTAGATGCCAAAAGCATTCTGTCGAACACCTGAGCTGCACTGTTCTTTGCATTTTTAGTAAAGTTCAGTAAAATTCAGTTTTACAGTGTCGTTTTCTTCAGAGTTCAGTCACAAGCTCACAGTGCGCTTGGCTCGATGCTCGCAGCCCCTCCCTCTTGTCCGGAGCTTCACACGCGTGCGTGGAGCCTTCCTGGCGTCGGTGGCGCGCTGGCCCGCCCCCGCCGGCGTCTTCTGCGGCGTCGGGACCTCCCGTGGCGGCCGACAGAAGGCACACCACGGCAGAACGCCGTTCAGCGCCGCCCAAAGCCCCCTGGATCTCCACGTGGCCTCATGCTTGCCAGCGCACGCGGGCAGCACCGCCGCCGTGGCCTGGCACGCGCAGGGCGCGCTCCCTGCCGCCGACGTGCCGCACGGCCGTTCCGTTGGGACAGGCCGTAAAACCCCCTCCCGTGCTGAGCTGGACCCTGGAATGGCACCACTACTCCACCTAGGCAATGCCCAAGCTCCTAATTCCACTGCCCAACCGCAGCGCCACCGTAATCGCTCGCCGGACTTATCCCGTTCACGGCAACCGCCTCGGGCCGGCTATATATAGCGCCCCTAAGTTCCCTCTCGCCCCCGCACACCTCCACCACCACACTGGACCCCGACCAGCAACTAGAAGAGCCTCGAGGGGCCCTTCTTCCTCGACTCCGGCCGCCTCGCTCCGCCTCGGCCTCCAGCTCGATTCACTCCGGTGAGGCCACCTCTGGCGCCCAAACCTCGTCTGTAGCCTTCTCTAGCACCCAGTGAGCTAACCCCCTCCTCAATTTAATCCTTGCAGCCCTCCTCGGCGAGTTCCATCAACGCCCGAACCACCGTCCGCCGGAGTTGAGACCGCCGTCGACGTGGTGCTCCCCGGCGACCAACAACACCACCCACCGTTGCGGAAGGACACGGTGAGCACGTTGGTAACCTCCGATCCCCTTACCTCACCGTGGATCGCCGCCGGCGACCACCGCAACCCTCGGGCGCCGACGAGCCTCGTCCCTCCCATTTGAAAGTTTAAACATGACAAGTGGGACCCGCTGTCAGCCTCTCTGTCCTTTCTAAACGAAGCGTTTTCTGAAAACGCCTTCTGCCAAATGCGCTTTCCCTTTGGGCTGGCGTAGTTTCTGCCGAAGCGTTTTCTGTTTTTATAAGCTAGCCCCTGGAAACTTTCTGTTTCATTACAGATGAGTCCCTGGACAAAAACCCTTATAACTTTTAAACAGAAAGGTATTTTTGATTGATTCTTTTTCTGTTCTCTTTAAAATTTTGTCTAGTTTTTTATCAGATTTATTTGAAAAATATTTGGAATACTTTTTGTGCACCCCTTGGTATTTACGATAGCGCATATATTTTCTTTATACCGTAGATACCGAAGGAGGTGACGGAGCCGCGAACTTCACCGAGCTAGGCTCCGACTACTCTGAACCAGGCAAGCATGTTTGAACTTTTGATATGATGAGTGTCTTGGCATGTTTTGCATTTAGTTAGTTTCATGGCATGTTGATGAGCATACCGATGAACGTTATTTTATGCAATGTTGAGGTAAGTGAGTTCGATGATCCATAAGTGGATGGATGTGAGTATGAATGGCCATGTGTTGGCATGAGGATGGGTAAGATGGCAGTGTTGTAGCATGCCAGTCTTATGCCAGGCTAAGTGACTGCAGTGTCAAGCCGTATCGGTCCAGTTCCTCCCATTTCCTTCCCTGTACTACCACATGTTTTCCGCAAGGAATATGGTTTAGTAAGTTGCAAACCGCTTTCCTGGTACACACCAAAAGGAGAGGCCGGGATGATGGTTCCATGGCCCTGGATTAAAGCCAGTCATCCGGTCAGCGGGCATGGGTGTTTCCGGTTGGGACCGAGAGGGTGGCAGCCCTTAGAGCGCGCGTATATAAATTTGATCCCATGCTATTCGAGATTGTGATCTCCCCGTCTCAAAAGTTTTTCTTGGACGATGTCTAGGGTGATTCCTAGCATCGAGAGGTAGGATGGGTGTGTACTTGTTAGCTGTGTTTCTTCCGAAATACCGTAAACGGAACTAGTCCTTCGTGACTACGGAAATCCGTTGGCTGTGGGAAATTTTTGTACAAACTCTGCAGAGTCATATATTCCTTGAATCATCTATTCTATGTCCAAGATCAGTATCATCTTATCCTGACAAGTGCCAGTTTGATGACAGAGACTCCGGTGAATCCCATGAGTGCTAAGTCCGGCTAAATGTTATTCCTGTGGATGGACTAACCTGTTTATTATCATGAATTGAATATTTATTATGAGTATTATTTAGCTGTGAATAAAGCCCTTTCTGCGATGTCGCTCAGGCGTCCGACTGTGGCATTTCTTTTAAAGCCCTTTCTGCGATGTCGCTCAGACGTCCGACTGTGGCATTTCTTTTAAAGCCCTTTATGTGGTGTCGCTAAGATGCCCGACTGTGGCATTTCTTTTAAAGCCCTTTCTGCGATGTCGCTCAGACGTCCGACTGTGGCATTTCTTTTAAAGCCCTTTATGTGGTGTCGCTAAGACGCCCGACTGTGGCATTTCTTTTAAAGCCCTTTCTGCGATGTCGCTCAGACGTCCGACTGTGGCATCATTTCCTTCTATTTATTTGTTCACCTTTCGAGGCGTCACTTCAGACACCCGATCGGTTTTCATTTATGTTTTGTTGGGATTTCAGGCGGACTACCGCCGTTTCCCTTTTTACTTACTTCGTTATGTTAATTTTTGAATATACATTGGTGAATTAATCATGACGCATTCATGCATGCATTTGTTATATCTTACGTCCGAACTGTCTTGCGAGTACTTTCAAAGTACTCACTGGCTTGTTCATTTGGCCAGATGCTGATGAAGGCGATCTCATGGATGAAGAGTTCGATAGCGAGTCCGACGCCTAGAGGAATCCCAGTCAGTTTCGTGCGACCCTGGATTTGGTCACTGTATTATATCCGCTTCCGCAACCCGAATAAATTTATCGAGCCTCACCTCGACGCTCGATGAGATGCCAGTTTGAGAGTCGTGTTATCACACTCCCCACTGTGTTATTCCACCATCACTTTATCCTCGAGTCAGTAGTATGCCACCACACCATTGTGTTATATCCGCCATTATGTATAATTATTGGCGCGCTTGTAATAATTTGTTGAGCAGCCCTAGCTCAACCCTGTAATATATCCTATGCTACTGGCTTATTGTATCAAGAATTTGTCTACCAGTGAGGAGGATTTCTCTCATACTGGACTCAAAAGATTGGTTTCTCAATAAATATTTTTTATTGGAAAACCGGTCGTGACAGGCTTGGTACCAGAGCCAGGCTGACTGTAGGAAGCCACTAGGTGCGATCGCTAATTGGTTATTAGCATGATAGAGCTAATTTATATTTTTGCAATTGTAGTCATTTTCTGACTGTCAGCATAAATTTATGATCTGACCATTCAGAATTTTGCTTACCTTTGTAGATGGCCGACAACAGCTGCGAGTCTCAGACCTTCGCCAACGTGCCCGATGGGTTCGTCAAGCTTCTCTCCTTCATCGTTCAGGTCGCGATGGGGCCGTCTGTGCGCCCAGTCTTCACACTCTACCAGCGCAAGGTCAACGACAGTCTGACCATGCACCAGGTCACGGTGCAGTTCAGGGGAGGGCGTGGTGAGTTACGCCGCTTCCGGTTCGTGGGAAGAGCCATGCCTACGGAGAGGCATGCTATGCAGATGGCAGCCCGTGAGGCGATAGCTCGCCGTAGGGATGTCCTTCCCGCGATGAAGACTCGTCGCTACCGCTATCTTCCATGCCATGTGCCTTACACATGTCACTACGCATTCTCCTGCCCCAGAGGAGAACGAGATGAGGCTTTTGCGATGCTTATTGAGTATCTCCGGGCTCTGGAGGCAGCCTTCGACAACCTGGTGGACGACTTCGTAGCTGCCCGCATGGACTCAGTCCATGGCTGTGCCGCCAACAGGAGGGAGCTCCTGCCCGCCGCACCGCCACTGAGTTTTGTCTCGTCATCAGCATCTTATGCACCTACTCGTCGCCTGCCTACCACCGAAGAGTTCAACCAGGCCATTGCGCCCACTTCAGCGCGCACTGCACCACCCGCTGTGCCTACTCCTATTCGTGTTGCTCCGCCCCTGGCACCCGCTCCATCTACCCGACGCATCTCTTCACGTCTGGAGCCTATTAGTGAGGAGGAGGTCGAGTCCCCAGCCTCACTGCGCCTCACCCTTGGCAGGGCCAAGGAGATCGTCAACATTTCCGGCTGAGTACGCTTGCCCGTCATGCGATGTACCGCTTTGTAAGATATGTACATAGGTTGTGAGGAGTAGCCTGTTTGCGCATCATGTAGGAACTGGAGAAGTGCACTAGCCTAAATAACATGTCAGGATTATGTACGCATATCCTGAGTGATGTATTGTATAATTATCACCCGCGTGTAAGATATGTAATGAACAGTCCTTCTCCGTGCGCAATTCGAATTGTTTTCTTAAGTGATCTTGGTCATTTAAATTATTCGCCATCCTTGTGTAATATTTGGATTTGTTTTTGCGACCATCTTCGCTTTTCTTATGAGTTTTACAAAATATATCCCCAGAGTGAAAAATGTCTCGTCCTTGGACTCGCTCCATGCCTACTCCGCTAGAGGAAGATTATGACACTCAACCAGGCAACAATTTCACACAAGGGCAGTCGAGTCAACAGAACAGTGAAACGGCACTTTCCCAAATGTGCCGCCTTTATGAACAGAGTCAGCAACAACATCGTGAAATGATGAACCAAGTCATCAACATGGGGAATCACCATGGACAGTATCAGCAGCAATCCAAGTTATCTGAGCTTCAGAAGACACGTCCCCAAACATTTTCTCACACTGACAAACCTCTTGAAGCCGAGGACTAGCTTCGAGATATGGAGAGGAAATTAATTATTGCAAAATGTTCAGACCCCGAAAAGGTATTGTATGCTCCGCACTATCTCACAGGAGCAGCCGCATCGTGGTGGGAGAATTTTCTGCACATGCATCCCAACGAAAATGACATAACCTGGGATGATTTCAAGAAAGGTTTCCGTGGTGCACACATTCCTAAGAGTATTATGAAAATCAAGAAGAGAGAGTTCGATGATCTCAAGCAAAGGAATATGACAGTGTCAGATTTCCACAGTCAATTTACTCTATTGTCCCGTTACGCCAGTGAAGAACGTATGACTGAAAGCAAGAAGATGGAGAAATTCCTTGACGGTCTGGCGCCCGCGCTTAAATGCCAACTGGTCGTGCACACTTTTCCTGATTTTAAAACACTGGTGGACAAAGCCATTACTCTGGAAAATGAGAGACGCAGTCTGGAAGATATCCGCAAGCGAAAAAGGGACCAGACTAACCATGCTCGCAATCACTGAAGCAAGACAGATTTTCAAAAGGGTGGGACGCACAAAACCTCATCCAACGTCTCACGCCCAATCAAGAATTTTCATGCAAGGGACAAGGAGTTCACATATCGCCCAGGCGTTACTTGCTACGCTTGTGGAGAAGAAGGGCACTACGCCAAACAGTGCCCCAAGCCAAGGAACTCGACCCCGAAGCCAAACAATGGTGGAAATAATTCAGCGCCCAAGCGCAACAATTTCAACCCCAACCACAACCACAGGAAGGGTCATCTAAACCACGTGACCAAAGAAGAAGCACAAAATGCTCCGGATATCGTACTCGGTACGTTTCCTGTCAACACAATACCTGCAACGGTTTTGTTTGATTCTGGAGCTTCTCACTCTTTCATTTCGAAAAGTTTTGCTTTGCAAAATAATTTTTCGATGCTTCCTTTGGAAAAATCCATGATCATCAAGTCCCCTGGGATTCAGCAAGTTACTCAGAGTTACTGTCAGAATGTGGTTATTGAGATCGAAGGATTGAAATTTTACTCCAATCTTATTGTGTTGGAAAATAAAGGACTGGATGTCATACTAGGGATGGACTGGTTAACCACCAACAAAGGTTTTATTGACTGTTTCAACCGGACCGTAATTCTCACGCACCACCACGGGAAGACAATAAAAGTATCATCCAAGGAAAGAAAAATACCCCGACAACCAAGATTGAATAAGGTGGACATTTCTGAGCTGAACAAGGTTCCAGTAGTGTGTGAATTTCCAGACGTATTCCCTGAAGAGCTACCCGGCATGCCACCAGACCGAGAGATAGAATTCAGCATTGAGCTCGCACCAGGAACCACCCCCATATACAAGAAACCGTACCGAATGGCACCATCTGAATTAATTGAGTTGAAGAAATAAATAAAAGAATTGCTAGACAAAGGATACATTCGAGCCAGCTCCTCACCCTGGGGATCACCAATTTTATTTACCAAAAAGAAAGATGGAACACTGAGATTGTGCATAGACTACCGAGCACTTAACATGGTCACAGTCAAGAACAAATACCCGATGCCACGAATAAATGATTTATTTGATCAGCTCGCTCAAGCCAAGGTATTCTCAAAGATTGACTTAAGGTCAGGATATCATCAATTAAAAGTGCGAACAGAAGATATCCCCAAAACAGCCTTCACCTCCAGATATGGACTATATGAGTTAACAGTTATGCCTTTTGGATTAACAAACGCCCCCGCATATTTTGTTCACCTCATGAACAAAGTATTTATGAAGTTTATGGACAAGTTCGTTGTAGTATTCATCGACGATATTCTAGTATACTCCAAGACACCAGAAGAGCACGCGGAACATCTCAGGATTGTGCTAGGAGAACTCAGGAAACATCAATTGTATGCCAAGTTCAGCAAGTGCGAATTTTGGCTAAGGCAAGTAGGCTTTCTAGGTCACATGCTGACCCAAGAAGGTATCGCAGTGGACCCAGAGAAAGTTAGGGCCATACTTGGCTGGAAGGCACCAGCCAGCGTAACGGACGTACGAAGTTTCTTGGGTATGGCAGGATATTACCGCAAATTTATTGAAGGATTCTCCACCCTAGCCAAGCCAATGACGCAGTTACTCAAGAAAGACAAGAAATTTGAATGGACAGAAGCCTGCGAGAAGAGTTTCCAAGAGTTAAAACGGAAACTAACTACAGCACCGGTATTAATTGTACCCGACATACACAAGAATTTTGAAGTGTATTGTGATGCGTCCAGAAAGGGTCTTGGATGCGTGTTGATGCAAGAAGGCAAGGTTGTCGCATACGCTTCACGACAACTCCGCAAGCATGAGGAAAATTATCCCACTCATGATTTAGAAATGGCAGCAGTCATTCATGCACTTAAGGAATGGAGGCATTTCTTACTTGGGAATCGATGTGAAATATACACGGACCATAAAAGTCTCAAATATATTTTCACACAGCCAGAACTAAACTTACGGCAACGACGTTGGTTGGAATTGGTAAAGGATTATGATGTTGGTATCCATTATCATCCAGGAAAAGCAAATGTAGTGGCCGATGCTCTTAGTCGGAACCCCAGCTTCGACGAAAACAGTCTACAAGGCTTAAGGCCGGAATTCCAACAAGAATTTGCCAAACTCAACTTGTTAATGATCGCGGAAGGCACCATATCAAACTTGGAAATAAAGCCCGACCTTGTGGAGTGGATTAAAGAAGCTCAGCCTGGTCACCCCAGTATTGAAGGAATTAAAAAAAAGGTGAGTATGGGCAAGGCCTCGGAGTTCATCATAGGCGATGATGGAATACTATGGTACGGAGATAGACTCTGCGTGCCAAACATAGAGGACCTCAAACAGAAAATCCTAGCTGAAGCACACACCACCCCATATTCAATCCACGCTGGAGGAACCAAAATGTATAGGGATATTCAGGAAAGATTTTGGTGGCATGGTATGAAGAGGGACATAGCCACATTCGTTGCATGCTGCGATTCTTGTCAACGCATAAAAGTTGAGCATCAAAAACCAGCCGGACTACTGCAACCGAACAAAATACCTGAGTGGAAATGGGATGAAATAGGGATGGATTTCATTGTCGGACTACCTCGGTCACGACACGGGAATGATGCCATATGGGTCATCACCGATAGATTAACCAAGGTGGCACATTTTATTCCAGTAAGGACAGCCTACAACACTCAGAAGCTTGCCAGGATTTATCTCTCCCGTATAGTTTGTCTGCATGGAGTCCCGAAGACTATAATATCTGACCGAGGCACTCAATTTGTCTCGAAATTCTGGGATCATTTACAACAGGCTCTGGGAACTCAATTGGCCTTCATTACAGCCTACCATCCCCAGACTGATGGACAGACCGAACGCGTTAACCAAATTTTAGAGGACATGTTGAGAGCATGTGTCCTCACCTATGGAACCAGTTGGGAGGAAAGTCTGCCATATGCCGAGTTCGCATACAACAACAGCTACCAGGCCAGCCTGCAAATGGCACCTTTTGAAGCCCTATACGGACGGAGGTGTCGTACCCCGTTAAATTGGTCAGAGACCGGAGACAGCCGCATCTTCGGACCAGACATGCTCAGAGAAGCCGAGGAAAAGGTCAAGCTAATCAGGGACCGACTCAAGACCGCTCAAAGCCGACAGAAGAGTTATTACGATCAGAAACATCGTGGGGTCAATTTTGAACCCGGTGAATTTGTGTACCTACGAGTATCACCTATGAGGGGACTACAACGGTTCAAGATTAAAGGGAAGTTAGCACCAAGATTCATTGGACCATTCTGCATAGTGGCACGAAGAGGCACTGTAGCCTACCAGCTAGACTTACCCGAAGACTTGTCCGACATCCACGACGTGTTCCACGTCTCTCAATTAAGGAAGTGCGTAAGCAAACCAGAGAAGCAAGTATCCCATGAGAACATTGATGTGCAACCAGACCTCACTTATCGAGAACGCCCAGTAAAAATATTAGAGGAGTCTGAAAGGAGGACCCGACAGAAAACCATCAAATTTTTCAGAGTTCAGTGGAGCAATCACACCGAAAGTGAAGCAACTTGGGACAGGGAGGATTTTCTTCGGACAGAGCATCCACACTTATTTAAGGATCAGCTGAAATCTCGGGGACGAGATTTTTCCTAAGGGGGTAGGTGCTGTGACACTCCCAAAAATTTTAATTGGTTTTCATCAAAAACTTTGTTGAATTCCTTTTGTGGGCATTTAAAAATTTCTTTTCCAGAAATCCTTCATCTTAAAAACTTCCTTTTCTTTGGCAAGGATTTTATTTTTCTTCAAAACTATGGTGTTTGATCTTTTGAAATTTCTTCTCTGTTGGTTCCCCCTCAAATTATTTTGGGAGTTTAATCTTTTTCTTTCAAAAAGTAACTCTATGAAAATTTGGGATTTTCATATCTTGGAAACCACCCATGGTTTTACCATGTCTCCTATAGTAAAACTTCTCAAAACCCCTCCCTCCACCTTTGGACAATCTAACTTCTCTATCTCAACAAGTCCAAACAAGTTTTGGATTTTATTTCAATTATTTTATCTCCCCAAAACTTTTCTGCCATTTATTTTGAGCCTAAGTAATTTTCAAAGCAAGTACCACTTTGCCTTTGAGTTTTTGTCCCAAACCAACTTCCCTGGATTGTCTTTAGTACTCACAACCTAGAACCATCTTGATCCACTCTTCTTCTTTTCAAAAATTTCAAATTTCACTCACTGCAAGTTTGGACCAGATTTGCCAAATTTGGTGAAATTCATATCTACACTCCTCCAAAAATTCCACCAAAAATCATGCAGCCTACTGGAGCAATGAGAAGCCACTCCACCAAATTTCAGCTCAAGGAAAAATCCCTAGATGCCAAAAGCATTCTGTCGAACACCTGAGCTGCACTGTTCTTTGCATTTTCAGTAAAGTTCAGTAAAATTCAGTTTTACAGTGTCGTTTTCTTCAGAGTTCAGTCACAAGCTCACAGTGCGCTTGGCTCGATGCTCGCAGCCCCTCCCTCTTGTCCGGAGCTTCACACGCGTGCGTGGAGCCTTCCTGGCGTCGGTGGCGCGCTGGCCCGCCCCCGCCGGCGTCTTCTGCGGCGTCGGGACCTCCCGTGGCGGCCGACAGAAGGCACACCACGGCAGAACGCCGTTCAGCGCCGCCCAAAGCCCCCTGGATCTCCACGTGGCCTCATGCTTGCCAGCGCACGCGGGCAGCACCGCCGCCGTGGCCTGGCACGCGCAGGGCGCGCTCCCTGCCGCCGACGTGCCGCACGGCCGTTCCGTTGGGACAGGCCGTAAAACCCCCTCCCGTGCTGAGCTGGACCCTGGAATGGCACCACTACTCCACCTAGGCAATGCCCAAGCTCCTAATTCCACTGCCCAACCGCAGCGCCACCGTAATCGCTCGCCGGACTTATCCCGTTCACGGCAACCGCCTCGGGCCGGCTATATATAGCGCCCCTAAGTTCCCTCTCGCCCCCGCACACCTCCACCACCACACTGGACCCCGACCAGCAACTAGAAGAGCCTCGAGGGGCCCTTCTTCCTCGACTCCGGCCGCCTCGCTCCGCCTCGGCCTCCAGCTCGATTCACTCCGGTGAGGCCACCTCTGGCGCCCAAACCTCGTCTGTAGCCTTCTCTAGCACCCAGTGAGCTAACCCCCTCCTCAATTTAATCCTTGCAGCCCTCCTCGGCGAGTTCCATCAACGCCCGAACCACCGTCCGCCGGAGTTGAGACCGCCGTCGACGTGGTGCTCCCCGGCGACCAACAACACCACCCACCGTTGCGGAAGGACACGGTGAGCACGTTGGTAACCTCCGATCCCCTTACCTCACCGTGGATCGCCGCCGGCGACCACCGCAACCCTCGGGCGCCGACGAGCCTCGTCCCTCCCATTTGAAAGTTTAAACATGACAAGTGGGACCCGCTGTCAGCCTCTCTGTCCTTTCTAAACGAAGCGTTTTCTGAAAACGCCTTCTGCCAAATGCGCTTTCCCTTTGGGCTGGCGTAGTTTCTGCCGAAGCGTTTTCTGTTTTTATAAGCTAGCCCCTGGAGACTTTCTGTTTCATTACAGATGAGTCCCTGGACAAAAACCCTTATAACTTTTAAACAGAAAGGTATTTTTGATTGATTCTTTTTCTGTTCTCTTTAAAATTTTGTCTAGTTTTTTATCAGATTTATTTGAAAAATATTTGGAATACTTTTTGTGCACCCCTTGGTATTTACGATAGCGCATATATTTTCTTTATACCGTAGATACCGAAGGAGGTGACGGAGCCGCGAACTTCACCGAGCTAGGCTCCGACTACTCTGAACCAGGCAAGCATGTTTGAACTTTTGATATGATGAGTGTTCTTGGCATGTTTTGCATTTAGTTAGTCTCATGGCATGTTGATGAGCATACCGATGAACGTTATTTTATGCATTGTTGAGGTAAGTGAGTTCGATGATCCATAAGTGGATGGATGTGAGTATGAATGGCCATGTGTTGGCATGAGGATGGGTAAGATGGCAGTGTTGTAGCATGCCAGTCTTATGCCAGGCTGTATGACTACTGTGTCAAACCGTATCGGTCCAGTTCCTCCCATTTCCTTCCCTGTACTACCACATGTTTTCCGCAAGGAATATGGCTTAGTAAGTTGCAAACCGCTTTCCTGGTACACACCAAAAGGAGAGGCCGGGATGATGGTTCCATGGCCCTGGATTAAAGCCAGTCATCCGGTCAGGGGGCATGGGTGTTTCCGGTTGGGACCGAGAGGGGGGCACCCCTTAGAGCGCGCGTATATAAATTTGATCCCATGCTATTCGAGATTGTGATCTCCCCGTCTCAAAAGTTTTTCTTGGACGATGTCTAGGGTGATTCCTAGCATCGAGAGGTAGGATGGGTGTGTACTGGTTAGCTGTGTTTCTTCCGAAATACCGTAAACGGAACTAGTCCTTCGTGACTACGGAAATCCGTTGGCTGTGGGAAATTTTTGTACAAACTCTGCAGAGTCATATATTCCTTGAATCATCTATTCTATGTCCAAGATCAGTTTATCTTATCCTGACAAGTGCCAGTTTTGATGACAGAGACTCCGGTGAATCCCATGAGTGCTAAGTCCGGCTAAATGATTATTCCTGTGGATAGACTAACCCGTTATTTTCATGAATTGAATATTTATTATGAGTATTATTTACTGTAAGCCCTTTGTGATGTCGCTCAGACGTCCGACTGTGGCATTTCTTTTAAAGCCCTTTCTGCGATGTCGCTCAGACGTCCGACTGTGGCATTTATTTTAAAGCCCTTTATGTGATGTCGCTCAGACGTCCGACTGTGGCATTTCTTTTAAAGCCCTTTCTGTGATGTCGCTCAGACGTCCGACTGTGGCATTTCTTTTAAAGCCCTTTCTGTGATGTCGCTCAGACGTCCGACTGTGGCATTTCTTTTAAAGCCCTTTCTGTGATGTCGCTTAGACGTCCGACTGTGGCATTTCTTTTAAAGCCCTTTCTGTGATGTCGCTCTGACGTCCGACTGTGGCATTTCTTTTAAAGCCCTTTCTGTGATGTCGCTCAGACGTCCGACTGTGGCATTTCTTTTAAAGCCCTTTATGTGGTGTCGCTAAGACGCCCGACTGTGGCATTTCTTTTAAAGCCCTTTCTGCGATGTCGCTCAGACGTCCGACTGTGGCATCATTTCCTTCTATTTATTTGTTCACCTTTCGAGGCGTCGCTTCAGACACCCGATCGGTTTTCATTTATGTTTTGTTGGGATTTCAGGCGGACTACCGCCGTTTCCCTTTTACTTACTTCGTTATGCTAATTTGAATATACATTGGTGAATTAATCGTGACGCATTCATGCATGCATTTGTTATATCTTACGTCCGAACTGTCTTGCGAGTACTTTCAAAGTACTCACTGGCTTGTTGATTTGGCCAGATGCTGACGAAGGCGATCTCATGGATGAAGAGTTCGATAGCGAGTCCGACGCCTAGAGGAATCCCAGTCAGTCTCGTGCGACCCTGGATTTGGTCACTGTATTATATCCGCTTCCGCAACCCGAATAAATTTATCGAGCCTCACCTCGACGCTCGATGAGATGCCAGTTTGAGAGTCGTGTTATCACACTCCCCACTGTGTTATTCCACCATCACTTTATCCTCGAGTCAGTAGTATGCCACCACACCATTGTGTTATATCCGCCATTATGTATAATTATTGGCGCGCTTGTAATAATTTGTTGAGCAGCCCTAGCTCAACCCTGTAATATATCCTATGCTACTGGCTTATTGTATCAAGAATTTGTCTACCAGTGAGGAGGATTTCTCTCATACTGGACTCAAAAGATTGGTTTCTCAATAAATATTTTTTATTGGAAAACCGGTCGTGACAGATAAGCCACAAAGTACGCCCCAGAATGTGATAAATGGTGCGGGGAAAGTACTCAAGGTCCTTTACAAAGAACTCCTTGGGGTATTCAGCGTCATGGGGCAAAGGCTTTATCATGCTTAACATCTGGCTCATGTTTGGCTCTGGCTTCTGGAATATGCTCTACAGTTCATTCTGATGAAGCTGGCAACCTGGTTCAAACAACTCACCAGGATTAGGCAGGGAAGTGATCTCAATGATGTCCTAAGCTTTGGCTTCATGATGAACGTCACCTATCATCCACTCAAGGATCCAAGTCTTCGGATCCCGGTTGTAGCCTCGAATGTGCAATGTGGCATAAAACTGCAGCAGAAGCTCTTCGTTCTAGTGCTCTTTGTCAGTTACAAATGGCAGCAGCCCAACGTCTCTGAAGCAGTCCAGAGCCTCCTCAAGGCATGGCATCCCAACAATAGCATCACAATCCAGACGCTGATGAGGAAAAATCCGGTCTTGGTTGTATAAGATGCATGAGTAGTAGCTTCGTTGCTGATGGCTCCAAAACCTGTCAGAGGAGATCTTGGGCTTCTTGTAGGGGTTGTTGGCGCTATCAAAGAATGTGTTGTGCTCTCTAAAGCTGAGCACACTGAATGATCCTTGAGTTGTTGCAGCACTAGGAAGCCTTGGCAATCCTAGCTTTGGCTTCTGAACCTGAGGCCTTTCCCCCACATGATAATCATAATGAGGGCCTGGAGTAGTGGGTGGTACCAGAATGGGCCATTTGACAGTCACCAACTCACCATGATTGTAAGCACATTCCATAGTGTGTGGCACTGGTGGAGGAACGATTGGCTGCACAATGTCTTCAGTTGTAGCATTGACTTCGAGCTCCACATTGTCTTCAGCCATGACAGTGTCATTGGCTTTAGTGGTGTTGGTGGTGAAGGAAATATGCCCTAGAGGCAATAATAAAGTTGTTATTTATATTTCCTTATATCATGATAAATGTTTATTATTCATGCTAGAATTGTATTAACCGGAAACTTAGTACATGTGTGAATACATAGACAAACAGAGTGTCACCAGTATGCCTCTACCTAACTAGCTCGTTAATCAAAGATGGTTAAGTTTCCTAGCCATAGACATGAGTTGTCATTTGATTAACGGGATCACATCATAAAGGTGCTCTATAGGTGTCTCTGATGGTGTTTGTTGAGTTGGCATAGATAGAGATTAGGATTTGTCACTCCGTGTATCGGAGAGGTATCTCTGGGCCCTCTCGGTAATGCACATCACTATAAGCCTTGCAAGCAATATGACTAATGAGTTAGTTACGGGATGATGCATTACGGAACGAGTAAAGAGACTTGCCAGTAACGAGATTGAACTAGGTATGAGGATACCGACGATCGAATCTCGGGCAAGTAACATACCGATGAAAAAGGGAACAACGTATGTTGTTATGTAGTTTGACCGATAAAGATCTTCATAGAATATGTAGGAACCAATATGAGCATCCAGGTTCCACTATTGGTTATTGACCAGAGATGTGTCTCAGTCATGTCTACATAGTTCTCGAATCCATAGGGTCCGCACGCTTAACGTTCGATGACCATCGGTATTATGAGTTTATGTGTTTTGATGTACCGAAGGTTGTTCAGAGTCCCGGATGTGATCACGGACATGACGAGGAGTCTCGAAATGGTCGAGACATAAAGATCGATATATTGGCAGGCAATGTTTGGACACCGGAATGGTTCCGGATGAGTTCGAGCATTTTCTGGAGTACCGGGAGGTTACCGGAACCCCCCAGGGAGTCAATGGGCCTTATTGGGCCTTAGTGGAAGAGAGGAGGAGGCGGCAAGGTGGAGGGTGCACCCACCAAGCCCAATCCGAATTGGGGTGGGGGCTGACCCCCCCTTTCCTTCTCTCCCTCTCCCTCTTCCTTCTTCTCCTACTCCAACTAGGAAGGGGGTGAAACCAACTCCTACTGGGAGTAGGACTCCCCCCCTTGGGCGCGCCCTATGAGGGTCAGACCTCTCCTCCTCCCCTCCGTTATATACGGGGGAGGGGGCACCCCATAGACAGACACGTTTATTTCTTAGCCGTGTGCGGTGTCGGTGTCAAAACCGGCGGATCTTGGGTAGGGGGTCCCGAAATGTGCGTCTAAGGTCGATGGTAACAGGAGAGGGGGGACACAATGTTTGCCCAGGTTCGGGCCCTCTCTATGGAGGTAATACCCTACTTCCTGCTTGATTGATCTTGATGAATATGAGTATTACAAGAGTTGATCTACCACGAGATCGTAATGGCTAAAACCCTAGAAGTCTAGCTTGTTTGATTATGGCTATCTATCTTCGGCTCTACAGACCTAACCCTCTGGTTTATATAGACACCAGGGGAATCTAGGGTTACATAAGGTCAGTTTACAGAGAAAAGAATCTTCATATTCAATTGCCGAGCTTGCCTTCCATGCCAAGGAGAGTCCCATCCAGATACGGGTGGAGTCTTCAATCTTCGCATCTTCATAGCCCATCAGTCCGGCCCATGGCTAATAGGCCCGATGCCAGAGGACCCCTTAGTACAGGACTCCCTCAGTAGCCCTGAACCAGACTTCAATGATGAGGTGTCCGGCATGCAGATTGTCTTCGGCATTGCAAGGCGGGTTCCTCCCCCGATGACTTCAAAGTGATGTATCTGGCCTTCCATTTAATATCATACCCCTCGGCTTCTGTGTATCAACAAGTTCAGCTTCCATGTGTCAAGCAAATGCGAGAGGTTAGTGCATTTTTACACATAACACCCCGACTATGCAAGAAAGAATGTTTATAAAGAGATTGGATCTCAGATCCATTCGGCACCACGTGGAAAAATCCTCAGAGATTGCTAGGAAAGACCACTCCAACATGGCTAACGCTCCCAGCTCCTCCTCCCGTCCCTGTGGCCCAAAAAAAGGCGAGTGGGAGAGGTGCTCCATTCCCCATAGTCAGCTGGAGAAGCTGCAAAAGCAGGGATTTCTTCCCCCCGCGGATCTGGTCCCTGTTCGAGCGGGGTTGACCTCCTTCAACGGCGAGGCTCAAGCGGAGAACTTCCCCAATCCATCTGAGGGGGAACGAGTGTGCTTTGTTCCCTACCTTCTAAGAGGTATCGGGTTCCCAATTTATCCGTTCCTCAGAGGGCTTCTAGAGTACAATGGCCTCCAACTGCACAACTTCACACCAGCCTCCATTCTACACATCGCGGGTTACGTCACTCTCTGTGAGCTATTCCTGGGTTGTGAGGCCCACTTCGAACTGTGGAGAAGGCTATTCTGCCTCGTCCCGCGTAATCATGAGGGATCAATATTTGAAGTGGGCGGAGCCAAAATATGGCGCATCGCCGAGACCGGATACCTATCCGGCACACCAAAGAAGGCATCCGAAGAGTGGCCTTCCGAATGGTTCTATATTGAGGACGTCGCACATCCAGACCCAGTTCGGAGGGGCCTCCCCAAGTTCACAAGCGTTCCTTTGAAGAAACACCACAGCTGGCGCCCTCAGAGCCTTGAGGAGGAAGATAGTGCGGAAGTTCATCAACTCTTGAGCAAGATAAGGACGCTCGCTCAGTCCGGATTATCGATAGTCGAAGTAATGGCGACCTCCATAGTATGGGGGGTTTAGCCACTCCAATATAGAGGGCTTCCCATGTGGCACTACAATGGGGAGGACAATGCCTCCTGCTGCGGCAGGAAGGGTCCGGACACCCCCGCCGCTTTGGCCAAACTATTGGCCAAATTGTTCAAAGGGGAGGAAGAGGAGTTCTTGCACATCAGGCGCAGAGATGGATATTCCATGTATAGTCCTCCTAATTGGGTAAGCCCCAACTCCTCTGCTCTACTCATTCCACCCCCTGAACTACTTTCAATGAATATTAACCCGTCCTTTTATAATAGCACTGGAGAAAGATTTCCGAAGGGCTTCACATCCCCGCCCCACAGCCCGAGGGCCACAATCGGGACCTTGACCCCGGATTCGAAGAGGATCCGGATATATTCGTGGTGCTCGAGGGTGGGGTGTTTTACCAGGCGAGCTATGAAGGCACAGAAGTGGCCATCATCGTCGACTATCCCGGTCTTCTCCCCGCTTCACACGTAAGTATTCAGGAGACACCTTATCTGAAAAAGTTCTCTCATTCTACCTCACCCACCGCCCCGTCCTGTGCTCAAAAGGGGAGGCGTTCGACACACCATGCTGCCCCAGGGGTATCCCCAAAGAGAGCGGTCCCTACGCTAGGCAAGCCTTCGAAGAGGAAGGCAAACAAAGATACGGCCGAGCCTTCATCTAAGAGGTATGGATTCACAAATATGTTCTTTAACAGTCGCATCCAACTGTGACTTTTATGTTCGCCATGCATCAGGAAAAGGGTTTGCCGGACTATGTCCGGGGATCCGGCCAGTCGTACTCCCAACACCCGGGATTTGGTCCTAGCCGAGGAGACGGGGGTCGATATGGGGGCGACGCCGGACTGTCCTTCGGCCGAGGGCTCGGAAGATATGTCCGTCACCAACTCAGAAGTGGAGAGCACCATGAATCATCGGCACCGGAGGGCCGTTTTATGAGATCCTCGCTTCTCAAAAGAGGCGTTCAGTGCCTTCAGCTCGGCTGATGCATACATCTGGGCTGCTCGAGATGGTCTTAACAGGGCCACAGAGCAGTATTTAAAAGATGTACAGGTAAATTTAATTCGACCTAATATGCTAACCATATGCCAGTAGCCCCCGAGACTTGAAGCAGTTGGTACAAGTGATTTAAGGATCATTGTATAACCCGGTTCTTACGGAGAATAATGATGTCTACTACGCAACCTTCTTCTTGTAGACGTTGTTGGGCCTCCAAGTGCAGAGGTTTGTAGGACAGTAGCAAATTTCCCTCAAGTGGATGACCTAAGGTTTATCAATCTGTGGGAGGCATAGGATGAAGATGGTCTCTCTCAAGCAACCCTGCAACCAAATAACAAAGAGTCTCTTGTGTCCCCAACACACCCAATACAATGGTAAATTGTATAGGTGCACTAGTTCGGCGAAGAGATGGTGATACAAGTGCAATATAGATGGTAGATATAGGTTTTTGTAATCTGAAATTATAAAAATAGGAAGGTAACTAATGATAAAAGTGAGCGTAAACGGTATTGCAATGGTAGGAAACAAGGCCTAAGGTTCATACTTTCACTAGTGCAAGTTCTCTCAACAATAATAACATAATTAGATCATATAACAATCCCTCAACATGCAACAAAGAGTCACTCCAAAGTCACTAATAGAGGAGAACAAACGAAGAGATTATGGTAGGGTACGAAACCACCTCAAAGTTATCCTTTTTGATCGATCTATTCAAGAGTCTGTAGTAAAATAACATGAAGCTATTCTCTCCGTTCAATCTATCATAGAGTTCATACTAGAATAACACCTTAAGACACAAATCAACCAAAACCCTAATGTCACCTAGATACTCCAATGTCACCTCAAGTATCCGTGGGTATGATTATACGATATGCATCACACAATCTCATATTCATCTATTCAACCAACACAAAGAACTTCAAAGAGTGCCCCAAAGTTTCTACCGGAGAGTCAAGACGAAAACGTGTGCCAACCCCTATGCATAGGTTCATGGGCGGAACCCGCAAGTTGATCACCAAAACATACATCAAGTGGATCACGTGATATCCCATTGTCACCACAGATAAGCACGGCAAGACATACATCAAGTGTTCTCAAATCCTTAAAGACTCAATCCGATAAGATAACTTCAAAGGGAAAACTCAATCCATTACAAGAGAGTAGAGGGGGAGAAACATCATAAGATCCAACTATAGTAGCAAAGCTCGCGATACATCAAGATCGTGCCAAATCAAGAACACGAGAGAGAGAGAGAGAGATCAAACACATAGCTACTGGTACATACCCTCAGCCCTGAGGGTGAACTACTCCCTCCTCATCATGGAGAGCGCTGGGATGATGAAGATGGCCACCGGTGATGGATTCCCCCTCCGGCAGGGTGCCGGAATAGGGTCCCGAGAGGTTTTTGGTGGCTATAGAGGCTTGCGGCGGCGGAACTCCAGATATATTCTTGTCCTCGATGTTTTTAGGGTATATGGACTTACATAGGTGAAAGAAGTCGGTTAGGGGAGCCACGAGGGGCCCACGAGACAGGGGGCACACCCAGTAGGGGGGAGGGGGCGCCCTCCACCCTCGTGGCCACCTCGAAGCTTCCTTAACTTCAACTCCAAGTCTCCTGGATCACGTTCGTTCCAAAAATCATGCTCCCAAAGGTTTCATTCCGTTTGGACTCTGTTGGATATTCCTTTTCTTCGAAACACTGAAATAGGCAAGAAAACAACAATATGGGCTGGGCCTCCGGTTAATAGGTTAGTCGCAAAAATAATATAAAAGTGTATAATAAAGCCCGTAAACATCCAAAACAGATAATATAATAGCATGAATGCTTCATAAATTATAGATACGTTGGAGACGTATCAAAGAACGACCTGCTAGCCCAAGAGCTGGAAAAATGTCGGACACAACTAACTGCTGCTACCGCCGAACTGGAAGAGTCCAAGAAGGCGTTGTCTGGTAATATTTCCCTCTATCGAGAAATAATAATTATATACCGGTTTGTGCTAATACTATTGCTTATCACAACGGGATCGTCCGACCAATTGGAGGTGAAACTGGGAAGCCGCTCAGACGGGCGAGAAAGAGGCGAAAAGACTACACGCCGCAGGCGAGCGCATTCTAACCCAAGTCAGAGAGGAGAAAAACAAACTCCAGGATGCAAACACCCATCTGGGCGAGGAGCTGAAAGATGTGCGGGCCCAGCTGGCCACCTCCGTGAAGGAGAATAAAAGGCTGCAAGGTGGCATATTCAGTATGTGGCCGAACTTACCTTATGATAGTTCGGAGAGAAAAGGAACTAATAGAGTTGTGTTTGCAGGTATGCTGACAGGCCGTCCCGAAGAGGAGATGTCCGGATTGTCGGACGATCTGCTACAAGGGCTATCGTAAATGCACGAGCAAGCTCGGCAGGCAATGCGGAGTGTTGCCAAGGCCTTATGGCCATCCGCCTCCCCTCCAGGAAGTATGGAGGAGCTTGTAGAGCTATTCAAGGGAGTGCAGCGGCGTATCCGATTACGGAAAATACCAGCCTGCCGAGAGGGTGCGCGAGAGGCCTGGGCCATGGTGAAAACATGGTATACCAAGCTTGATCTGAATCGCATGGCCTGGGTCGGACCTCTAGGGTCAGACAGAAAAGAAGTTCCCGTTAATTTGGTATATGACCAAGTAGCAGTAGCGGCCAAATATTCTCAATAGGATTGTAAGTTAGATAGCCTGTTGGATGGTATAGAGGAGGAAATTTATGAGTCCAAGTGACTGTACTTTCCTTGATATATGTAACTCTAGCTGAATTGTAAAACAGTTGTCATGGCAGACCTTTTTACTTCAACCTCGGGACCCGAAGGTGCGGAGTGTTTCCGAATACTAGTGCGGCCGAATAGACCGGGGTATGCGTGGGAACCAGGCGTAGTGGTCATAGTTTCTTGAACATACAAGTTGTATCCAGCTAGTTATGTTATATTACGTTAAGGTTGTAAGAAACATCTTCCAGAGAGAATAGTTTCCGTTAAGGGTTCCTTACCCTGGGTGTGCATGCGTTGATGTGCATGTCCGAACTGTGATTGAAAAATCACAGTATATTTAACTTCTGGGGTTTCACGATGGAGTGGATGCAAAAAACATCTTTAATTCATCGACCGAATATTCCCTTAAGAACGCTAGCTTTCTGCTTCACCCAGTCTGAGGTACACATCCGGATGACCCAGCAGTAACAATCGCAGAGGTGCTCCCTTTATGCCCTAGCCGAACTAATGGGAACATAGGGCATAAGCACAGGAGCCAAGCAACCCAGCTTGGCCAAAACTTAAGTCATATCGATGCATGTAATGGCGAAGAAAAGGTACATATGGGGAAAAACGCATATGTGATGAGCTTGATGCTCGGGAAATAATAATAGCAAGCTTCTGTCCAAGAAGCCCCCAGGTATAATGGACGTACATATTTGGAGATGTATGCGTCAGGGGTGCACGGTCTAACCGCACGAAAGCTCTAGGGCTAAAGAGAAAAAACGAAAAGAGAGAAAAAATGATGGAAACACTAGGGAGAAGGAGACGAACAAAGAGTTCGGTGCTAGGCACATAATCTTCGGAGTCTGGCCGCATTCCAGGGGTTCGGCTCTAGGCGATTGTCTGACACATCATGCACGCAGTACGCTCCTCCGGTGAGAATTTCGTCAATGATGAAGGGCCCTTCCCACTTGGGCTTGAGTTTGTCCTTTTTCTTCTCCGACAGGCGTAGAACGAGTTCGCCAACATTATAAGTCTTGGCCCGCACTTCTCTGCTTTGATATCTACGAGCTTGCTGTTGATAAAATGCGGAACGAGCTTTTGCAACGTCGCGCTCCTCCTCCAGGGCATCTAAGTTGTCCTGCCGATCAAGCTCGACCTCTCTCTCTTCGTACATGCGCACTCGAGGTGAGTCATGAATAATGTTGCAAGGTAACACTGCCTCTGCGCCGTACACCATGAAGAAAGGTATGCATCCAGTGGTGCAATTGGGCGTGGTCCGCAGCCCCCAGAGTACGGAGTCGAGCTCCTCAACCGAGTGCTTGTCTGATTCTTTCAAAGACCGCACTAGTATAGGCTTGATGCCGCTCATAATAAGACCATTGGCCCATTCGACTTGACCGTTTGTTTGTGGATGGTAGACAGAGGCGTAATCGAGCTTGATGCCCAGATTAGCGCACCAGGTTCGAAGGCCATGCAATAAGGCTTCATATTCGGCTGTGTTATTAGAGTCTGTGTATAATATTTGGAGTATGTACTGGACGACGTCTCCAGTGGGGGACATTAAAACGACGCCCGCTCCTAGTCCTGCCAACTCTTTAGGGAGTTCGGCCTTTTTCCATTCGGCGACGAAGTCAGCCAGTACTTGGGATTTAATGGCTCGACGCGGTTTGTATGTTATGTCGAATGGAAGGAGCTCAATGGCCCATTTGGCAATCCGGCCCGTAGCATCATGGTTATTTATTATGTCATTGAGTGGTACTTCGGAAGCCACTGTGATCGAACACTCCTGGAAATAGTGTCGTAGCTTCCGGGATGCCATGAAGACCGCGTATGCTATCTTTTGATAATGGGGGTACCGGGATTTGCATGGTGTGAGGACAGTGGATACATAGTATACTGGCTTCTGAAGCGAGAATTTGTGTCCGTCCTGTGCTCGTTCAACGACGAGCATGGCGCTCACCACCTGGCGTGTTGCCGATATGTATAATAACATGGGTTCACCGACCTTCGGCGCGGCAAGGATTGGGTTGCTAGCCAGAAGAGTTTTTATTTCTTCTAGTCCGGCCGTTGCCGCATCCGTCTACTCGAAGTGATCGGTGCACCGTAGAAGGCGATAGAGCGGCAATGCCTTTTCTCCCAATCTGGAGATAAAGTGGCTTAAAGCTGCCATGCAACCGGCAAGTTTTTGGACCTGTTTGAGGTCCGTTGGCATAGCCAATTGTGACAAATCTCGGATTTTGGCTGGATTTGCTTCAATTCCTCTATTGGAGACGATGAAGCCTAGCAATTTTCCAGCGGGAACGCTGAAAACGCATTTTTCCGGATTGAGCTTAATGTCGTATGCACAGAGGTTGTCGAATGTGAGACATAAATCCTCTGTGAGTGTTTCGACGTGTCTAGTTTTGATGACGACGTCGTCCACATATGCTTCAACTATCTTGCTGATCTGTTTCTCCAGGCATGTTTGGATCATGCGTTGATAGGTGGCGCCGGCATTTTTGAGCCCGAGGGGTATGGTGTTGAAGCAGAATGGCCCATATGGGGTAATGAATGCTGTTGCAGCTTGATCAGACTCCATCATTTTAATTTGACGGTATCCGGAATATGCGTCGAGGAAGCACAGTGAGTCATGTCCTGTGGTAGCATCAATGATCTGGTCGATGCGGGGGAGGGGGAAGGGATCCTTGGGGCAAGCCTTATTGAGGTCTTTGAAGTCTACGCACAGGCGCTAGGATTTGTCCTTCTTTGGCACCATCACGAGGTTTGCCAGCTAGTCCGGGTGTTTTATTTCTCTAATGAATCCAGCCTCTATTATCTTGGCTAGCTCCTCCCCCATAGCTTGACGTTTGGGTTTGGAAAAATGCCGCAATGTTCGTTTGACTGGTTTATATCCCTTCAATATATTGAGGTTGTGTTCCGCCAACTTGCGTGGGATTCCTGGCATATCAGAAGGGTGCCAGGCGAATATATCCCAGTTCTCGCGCAGGAAATCCCATAGCATGGTATCAACCGTTGGGTCTAGTTGTGCCCCAATAGATGATGTCTTCTTGGGGTCCGTTCGATGGACTTGGAATTTGACTATTTCTTCTGCCAATTTGAATGAGGTGGATTTGGGTCATTTGTGTAGGATCACATCGTCCCTGTCCACCGTGGAGCATAGTGCGGTTAATTCTTCGGCCGCGAGGGATTCGGATAGTGCCTCAAGGGCCAAGGATGCGATTTTGTTTTCGGCGCGGAGTGCTATGTCTGGATCACTGGCGAGAGTGATTATACCGTTAGGCCCGGGCATCTTAAGCTTCATGTATCCGTAATGAGGTATAGCTTGGAAGCGTGTAAATGCCTCTCGCCCCAAGACGGCGTGATATCCACTATTGAAAGGGGCCACTTGGAAGGTTATCGCTTCGGACCGATAATTCTCCGGCGTGCCGAATACCACGTCAAGTGTGATTTTTTCCGCACACCGCACCTCCCGACTAGGAATGATTCCTCGGAAGGTTGTGTTGCTTTGCTCGATGCGGCTCTTGTCGCTATTTCCATTTTGTGGAGTGTATCCTCATAGATGAGGTTTAGTCCGCTGCCGCCATAAATGAGAACCTTGGTGAGCCGAAAGCCGTCCACAATTGGACTGAGGACCAAGGCGACTGGTGCCCGAACTGTCCTATATTTGGGTTCGTCATTGGCATTAAAAGTTATAGCTGTTCCAAGGGTTTATTGCTGCAATTTGGTAGACTTCGGCGAGTTCGCGGAGTGCCCTTTTGCGCCTGTTGTTTGAAGCGAATGTCTCGAAGACCGTCAGTACTACGGGGTCGTCGTATTCTGGGGGGTGTTGTTCTGGGGTGTTCTTGGTGAGGATATCCTCGCCGCTCTTGGCCACTTGCCGAAGTATCCAACATGCTCTAAGGCTGTGGGTTGGTATGTTATCCGGTGTTGTATGTATTTTGCATGGCCCATCGAGCCATCCTTCCAGAACGGTTCCGCGCCCCGTAATGGGCTTATATTTCTTTATTATTGGATCGGGCGTGCCACGAGGGTGCGCCCTTTTCGCCTGAATGAGGGGTTGAGTGGGGACCGATGGTTCCCAACGGGCTGCCTAAGTTTTCCAGGTGCTTTCCATTGCGCTGTACTTCTGTATGATAGTTGCCAATTCAGTGAAGTGTAATATGCGACGACGGTTGATGGCGTTGAGGATTCCTTCATCCATGCAATTGTTGCGGAACGCTGAGATTGCTTCCTCATCACTGCAATCTTTAATCTTGTCTTTGACAAGAAGGAATCTGGCCCAGAAGTGGTGGACCGTTTCCTGAGACTACTGTTGTATGCTCATGAGAGCACTTATATTTGGGTGGGTGGGTGGTTTTAAATCCGAACCCTGGCTCAATTTTGGATCCGGAGTCTGATGGTCTTCCGAACTTAACAGATCGGGCTCCGAGATATCCACTGACTTCTTAGGCCCATCGTCCGATTCTATGTTCGGAGGGCAGGATGCATCTCTTCGCAGGTGGGTGTTCGGCTCTTCGAGGTCGGAGATCCGGACACAGTCCGTCCCCAGTATGGAGGAAGAGTTGTTGTCTCACTCCTCGGCTACCGCTATCTAGTGGGTGATCGGTGGAGATTTGATTTCTCTCTGATCGGGTTTAAGCCCAATTCGATCGTAGCCTATAGCGACCCCCAGGGCGGCGATGCGATCTAGGAGCTCGTTTAAAGAGGAAAGCTCTGCCGGATCCATCTTCTTGGAGTGTTCGGAGTCGATATGAAGGGGATTTTTGATGACCCGAGAGGTCATCGTCGGCTTAACGGCCGAATGGGCGGTCATGGTAAAGCCGCCCAGCTAGAGGGTTTGGCCTGGGGCTAGTGCTCCTCCGGAGGTGATATTGTCCTTGAGAACAAGGAGAGCCATTGATCCTATCTTTGACGTCATAGTGGAACTCTCAATGAAAGCACCAATGTCGATGTCAAAACCGGCGGATCTCGGGAAGGGGGTCCCGAACTGTGCGTCTAAGGTCGATGGTAATAGGAGATGGGGGACACAATGTTTACCCAGGTTCGGGCCCTCTCTATGGAGGTAATACCCTACTTCCTGCTTGATTGATCTTGATGAATATGAGCATTACAAGAGTTGATCTACCACGAGATCATAATGGCTAACACCCTAGAAGTCTAGCCTGTTTGACTATGGCTATCTGTCTTCGACTCTACAGACCTAACCCTCTGGTTTATATAGACACCAGGGGGATCTAGGGTTACATAAGGTCAGTTTACAGAGAAAAGAATCATCATATTCAATTGCCGAGCTTGCCTTCCACGCCAAGGAGAGTCCCATCCGGATACGGGTGGAGTCTTCAATCTTCGCATCTTCATAGCCCATCAGTCCGGCCCATGGCTAATAGGTCAGACGCCTGAGGACCCCTTAGTCCAGAACTCCCTCATGCGGTGCCCCCCTCCACAGATTTCCACCTCGGTCATATCGTTGTAGTGCTTAGGCGAAGCCCTGCGCCGGTAGATTCATCATCACCATCATCACGCTGTCGTGCTGACGAAACTCTCCCTCGGCCTCAGCTGGATCAAGAGTACGAGGGACTTCACCGAGCTGAACATGTGCAGATTGTAGAGGTGCCGTGCATTCGGTACTTGGATCGGTTGGATCGCGAAGACTTCGACTACATCAACCGTGTTACTAAACGCTTCCGCTTTTAGTATACGAGGGTACGTGGACACACTCTCCCCGCTCGTTGCTATGCATCACCTAGATGGATCTTGCGTGTGTGTAGGCAAAAAAATTGAAATACTCCATTCCCCAACAGTGGCATCCGAGCTAGGTCTATGCGTAGATGTTATATGCACGAGTAGAACACAAAGAGTTGTGGGCGATAATAGTCATACTGTCTACCAGCATGTCATACTTTGATTCGGCGGTATTGTTGGATGAAGCGGCTTAGACCGACATTACGCATACGCTTACGCGAGACTGGTTCTACCGACGTGCATAACACACAGGTGGCTAGTGGGTTTCTGTTTCTCCAACTTTAGTTGAATCGAGTGTGACTACGCTCGGTCCTTGTTGAAGGTTAAAACAACAAACTTGACAAAAAATCGTTGTGGTTTTGATGCATAGGTAAGAACGGTTCTTGCTAAGCCCGTAGCAGCCACGTAAAACTTGCAACAACAAAGTAGAGGACGTCTAACTTGTTTTTGCGGGGCATGTTGTGATGTGATATGGTCAAGACGTGATTATATAAATTGTTGTATTGGATGATCATGTTTTGTAACACAGTTATCGGCTACTGGCAGGAGCCATATCGTTGTCGCTTTATTGCATGAAATGCAATCGCCATGAATTGCTTTACTTTATCACTAAGCGGTAGCGATAGTCATGATAGCAATAGTTGGCGAGACGACAACGATGCTTCGATGGAGATCAAGGTGTCAAGCCGGTGACGATGGTGATCATGACGGTGCTTTGGAGATGGAGATCAAAGGCACAAGATGATGATGGCCATATCATATCACTTATATTGATTGCATGTGATGTTTATCCTTTATGCATCTTATTTTGCTTAGTTTGGCGGTAGCATTATAAGATGATCTCTCACTAAATTTCAAGGTATAAGTGTCCTCCCTGAGTATGCACCATTGCGACAGTTCGTCGTGCCGAGACACCACGTGATGATCGGGTGTGATAAGCTCTACGTTCAGATACAACGGGTGCAAGCCAGTTTTGCACACGCAGAATACTCGGGTTAAACTTGACGGGCCTAGCATATGCAGATATGGCCTCGGAACACTGAGACCAAAAGGTCGAGCATGAATCATATAGTAGATATGATCAACATAGTGATGTTCACCATTGAAAACTACTCCATCTCACGTGATGATCGGACATGGTTTAGTTGATATGGATCACGTGATCGCTTAGATGATTAGAGGGATGTCTATCTAAGTGGGAGTTCTTAAGTAATATGATTAATTGAACTTTAATTTATCATGAACTTAGTCCTGATAGTATTTGCATAACTATGTTGTAGATCAATAGCTCGCGATGAAGCTCCCCGTTTATTTTTTATATGTTCCTAGAGAAAAAATAAGTTGAAAGATGATAGTAGCAATGATGCGGACTTGGTCCGTGATCTAAGGATTATCCTCATTGCTGCACAGAAGAATTATGTCCTTGATGCACCGCTAGGTGACAGACCTATTGTAGGAGCAGATGCACATGTTATGAACATTTGACAAAGCTCGGTATGATGACTGCTTAATACTTTAGTGCACCATGCTTTACGGCTTAGAACCGGGACTTCAAAAACGTCTTGAACGCCACAGACCATATAAGATGTTCTAAGAGTTGAAATTGGTAGTTCATACTCATGCCTGTGTCAAGAGGTATGAGACCTCTGACAGTACTTTTCCTACAAGATGGAAGAGAATAGATCAACCAGTGAGCATGTGCTCAAATTGTCCGGGTACTACAATTGCTTGAATCAAGTGGGAGTTAATCTTCCAAATAAGATAGTAATTGAAAAAGTTCTCTAGTCACTATCAGCAAGTTACTAGAACTTAGTGTTGAACTATAATATGCAAGGGATGACGAAAGTAATTCCCAAGATCTTCGCGATGCTGAAATCGGCGAAGGTAGAAATCAAGAAATAGCATCAAGTGTTGATGGTTAACAAGACCACTAGTTTCAAGAAAAGGGCAAAGGGGAAGAAAGAGGAACTTCAAAGAAGAATAGCAAGCAAGTTGCTGCTCCCATGAAGAAGCCCAAAGCTAGACCCAAGCCTGGAACTGAGTGCTTCTACTACAAAGGAAATGGTCACTGGAAGTGGAACTGCCCTAGATACTTGGCGGATAAGAAGGATGGCAAAGTGAAAAAAGTATATTCTATATACATGTTATTGATGTGTACTTTACTAGTGTTTATAGCAATCCCTCACTATTTGATAATGGTTTAGTTGCTAAGAGTAGTAACTAAAACAGGAGTTGCAGAATAAACACATACTAGTTATGGGCGAAGTGACGATGTGTGTTGGAAATGATTCCATGGTTGATAAGCTCACCAAGGCACACTCCCTCTGCCTTCGAGATTAGTGTTGGACCAAAATAAATGTTATTTGGTGTTTGCGTTGAGCATGAATATGATTGGATCATGTTTACTGCAATACAATTATTCATTTAAATCAAAGAATAACAGTTGTTCTGTTTACATGAATAAAACCTTCTATGGTCATACACTTAATATAAATGGTTTATTGAATCTCGATCGTAATGATACACATATTCATAATATTGATGCCAAAAGATGCAAAGTTGATAATGATAGTGCGACATATTTGTGGCACTGTCGTTTAGGTCATATTGGTGTAAAGTGCATGAAGAAACTCCATGCTGATGGGCTTTTGGAATCACTTGATGCTTGTGAACCATGCCTCATGGGCAAGATGACTAAGACTCCGTTCTCCGGAACAATGGAGCAAGCAACTGACTTATTGGAAATAATACATACTGATGTATGCGATCCCATGAGTGTTGAGGCTTGCGGCATGTATCGTTATTTTTTGACCTTCACAGATGATTTGAGCAGATATGGGAATATCTGCTTGATGAAACATAAGTCTGAAACATTTGAAAAGTTCAAAGAATTTCAGAGTGAAGTGGCAAAACATCGTAATAAGAAAATAAAGTTTCTATGATCTGATCGCGGAAACAAATATTTGAGTTACAAGTTTGGTCTTCATTTGAAACAATGTGGAACATTTTCACAACTCACGCCACCTGGAACACCACAGCGTAATGGTGTGTCCGAACATCATAACCGTACTTCATTAGATATGGTGCAATCTATGATGTCTCTTACCGATTTATCACTATCGTTTTGGGGTTATGCATTAGAGACAGCTACATTCACGTTAAATAGGGTACCATCTAAATCCATTGAGACAACACCATATGAACTGTGGTTTGGCAAGAAACCTAAGCTGTTGTTTCTTAAAGTTTGGGGTTGCGATGCTTATGTGAAAAAGTTTCAGCCCGATAAGCTCAAACCCAAATCGGAGAAGTGCGTCTTCATAGGATACCCAAAAGAAACTATTGGGTACACGTTCTATCGCAGATCCGAAGGCAAGATCTTTGTTGCTAAGAGTGGATCCTTTCTAGAGAAGGAGTTTCTCTCGAAAGAAGTGAGTGGGAGGAAAGTAGAACTTGATGAGGTAACTGTACCTACTCCCTTATTGGAAAGTAGTTCATCACAAAAATCAGTTCCAGTGATTCCTACACCAATTAGTGAGGAATCTAATGATGGTGATCATGAAACTTCTGATCAAGTTACTACCGAACCTCGTAGGTCAACCAGAGTAAGATCCGCACCAGAGTGGTACAGTAATCCTGTTCTGGAAGTCATGTTACTTGACCATGACGAACCTACGAACTATGAGGAAGCGATGATGAGCCCAGATTCCGCGAAATGGCTTGAGGCCATGAAATCTGAGATGGGATCCATGTAAACAAAGTATGGACTTTGGTTGACTTGCCGGATGATCGGCAAGCCATAGAGAATAAATGGATCTTCAAGAGGAAGATGGACGATGACAGTAGTGTAACTATCTACAAAGCTCGAATTGTCGCAAAAAAGGTTTTTCGACATGTTCAAGGTGTTAACTACGATGAGAATTTCTCACTCGTATCGATGCTTAAAGTCTGTCCGAATCATGTTAGCAATTGCTGCATTTTATGAAATTTGGCAAACGGATGTCAAAACGATATTCCTTAATGGATTTATTAAAGAAGAGTTGTATATGATACAACAAGAAGGTTTTGTCAATCCTAAAGGTACTAACAAAGTGTGCAAGCTCCAGCGATCCATCTATGGACTGGTGCAAGCATCTCGGAGTTGGAATATACGCTTTGATAAGGTGATCAAAGCATATGGTTTTATACAGACTTGCGGTGAAGCCTGTATTTACAAAGAAAGTGAGTGGGACCACTACAACATTTCTAATAAGTATATGTGAATGACATATTGTTGATCAGAAATAATGTAGAATTTTTCTGCAAAGTATAAAGGACTGTTTGAAAGGAGCTTATCAAAGAAAGACCTCGGTGAAGCTGCTTACATATTGAGCATCAAGATCTATAGAGATAGATCAAGATGCTTGATAAGGTTTTTCAATGAGTACATACCTTGACAAGATTTTGAAGTAGTACAAAATGGAACAACTGAAGAAGGAGTTCTTGCCTGTGTTGCAAGGTGTGAAGTTGAGTCAGACTCAATGCCCGACCACTGCAGAAAATAGAAAGAGAATGAAAATTCATTCCCTATGCCTCAGTCATAGGTTCTATGAAGTATGCTATGCTGTGTACCAGACCTATTGTGAACCTCACCATGAGTTTGGCAAGAGGGTATAATAGTGATCCAGGAGTGGACCACTGGACAGCGGTCAAAATTATCCTTAGTGGAATAAGGAGATATTTCTCGGTTATGGAGGTGATAAAGAGTTCGTCTTCAAGAGGTACACCGATGCAAGCTTTGACACTAATTCGGATGACTCTAAGTCTCAATCTGGATACATATTGAAAGTGGGAGCAATTAGCTAGAGTAGCTCCGTGCATAGCATTGTAGACATAGAAATTTGCAAAATACATACGGCTCTGAATGTGACAGACCCATTGACTAAGCTTCTCTCACAAGCAAAACATGATCACACCTTAGTACTCTTTGGGTGTTAATCACATAGCGATGTGAACTAGATTATTGACTCTAGTAAAACCCTTTGGGTATTATTCACATGGAGATGTGAACTAATCACATGGTGATGTAAACTATTGGTGTTAAATCACATGGCGATGTGAACTAGATTATTGACTCTAGTGCAAGTGGGAGACTGAAGGAAATATGCCCTAGAGGGAATAATAAAGTTGTTATTTATATTTCCTTATATCATATAAAGTTTTATTATTCATTCTAGAATTGTATTAACCAAAAACTTAGTACATGTGTGAATACATAGACAAACAGAGTGTCACTAGTATGCCTCTACTTAACTAGCTCGTTAATCAAAGATGGTTAAGTTTCCTAGCCATAGACATGAGTTGTCATTTGATTAACGGGATAACATCATTAGAGAATGATGTGATTGACAAGACCCATCCGTTAGCTTAGCACGATGATAATTTAGTTTGTTGCTATTGCTTTCTTCATGACTTATACATGATTCTATGACTATGAGATTATGCAACTCCCGAATACCGGAGGAACACTTAGTGTGCTATCAAACGTCACAACGTAACTGGGTGATCATAAAGATGCTCTACAGGTGTCTCCGATGGTGTTTGTTGAGTTGGCATAGATCGAAATTAGGATTTGTCACTCAATGTATCGGAGAGGTATCTCTGGGCCCTCTCTGTAATGCACATCACTATGAGCCTTGCAAGCAATGTGACTAATGAGTTATTTACGGGATGATGCATTACGAAACGAGTAAAGAGACTTGCCGGTAATGAGATTGAACTAGGTATGAGGATACCGACGACCGAATCTCGGGCAAGTAACATACCGATGACAAAGGGAACAATGTATGTTGTTATGCGGTTTGACCGATAAAGATCTTCGTAGAATATGTAGGAACCAATATGAGCATCCAGGTTCCGCTATTGGTTATTGACCGGAGATGTTTCTCGGTCATGTCTACATAGTTCTCGAACCCGTAGGGTCCGCACACTTAACGTTCGATGACGATCAGTATTATGAGTTTATGTGTTTTGATGTACCGAAGGTTATTCAGAGTCCCGGATGTGATCACGGACATGACGAGGAGTCTCGAAATGGTAGAGACATAAATATCGATGTATTGGAAGGCTACGTTTGGACACCGGAATGGTTCCAGATGAGTTCGGGCATTTTCTGGAGTACCGGGAGGTTACCGGAACTCCCTGGGGAGTCAATGGGCCCTATTGGGCCTTAGTGGAAGAGAGGAGGAGGCGTCCAGGTGGAGGGCGCCCCCCCCCCCCCAAGCCCAATCCGAATTGGGGTGGGGGGCTGGCCCCCCTTTCCTTCTCTCCCTCTCCCTCTTCCTTCTTCTCCTACTCCAACTAGGAAGGGGGGAAACCTAGTCCTACTGGGAGTAGGAAGCCCCCTTGGGCACTCCCTATGAGGGCCGGTGTCGGTGTCAAAAATGGCGGATCTCGGGTAGGGGGTCCCGAACTGCGCGTCTAAGGCTAATGGTAACAGGAGGCGGGGGACACAATGTTTACCCAGGTTCGGGCCCTGTCGATGCAGGTAATACCCTACTTCCTGCTTGATTGATCTTGATGATATGAGTATTACAAGAGTTGATCTACCATGAGATCGTAGAGGCTAAACCCTAGAAGCTAGCCTATGATTCTGATTGTTGATGATGTTGGTCCTACGGACTAAACCCTCCGGTTTATATAGACACCGGAGGGGGCTAGGGTTACACAGAGTTGGTTACAGAGAAGGAGATCTACATATCCGAATTGCCAAGCTTGCCTTCCACGCCAAGGAGAGTCCCATCCGGACACGGGACGAAGTCTTCAATCTTGTATGTTCATAGTCCAACAGTTCGGCCAAAGTATATAGTCCGGCAGTCCGAGTACCCCCTAATCCAGGACTCCCTCAGTAGCCCCTGAACCAGGCTTCAATGACGATGAGTCTGGCGCGCGGATTGTCTTCGGCATTGCAAGGCGGGTTCCTTCTCCGAATACTCCATAGAAGATTTTGAACACAAGGATCGTGTCCGGCTCTACAAAACAAATTCCACATACCATCGTAGAGAGAATAATATTCCACAAATCTAATCTGCTGACAACTTTTCATGGTGTGACATCATGCCGAGGCCCGGTTATTATTCAAACCGTTTTTCTCAACTAGCAGCTGCACATATTGCGAGGCGGTTTTATTGGCACGTCTTGTCGAAGTAGAGATTGTGTCCCCTTATCATGGGATTCTCATCAATGCGGGTGTGGGTAACCCAACCACGCCGTTAACACGATGCTTGGGAAACGAGCGAGTTTTACGGGGCAAGTGGGGAGGCGCATGGTTTCTACCGCCTCTATAAAGAGATAAGGATTCACCCTTTTTCCACCCACGCCTTCTTCTTGCTCTGCTGATCCATTTCCCCTCGCTCGAGCTCTAGCGCTCAAGCCTTCTCCTTTTCTGCAAAGTCACTCAAGCTTGTCTGGAGCGGGAAGCAAGTGGATGGCTTCCACCGTTAAGGAGGAGGACATCAAGAAGCTCTGGGAGGCCGGATACTTGGCCGCAGACATCGCGCACCGGCTCCCTATCGAAGGGCAGGTCATCCCTACCCCAGAGCCTCAGGAGAGGGTAGTGTTTCTCCCTCACTTCGTCCGCAGACTGGGATTTCCCCTCCAGCCATTTTTTTGCGGGCTCATGTTCTACTACGGGCTGGACTTCCATGATCTTGCCCCCAATTTCATCCTCAACATCTCGGCGTTCATTGTCGTGTGCGAGGCCTTCCTCTGCATTGCGCCCCACTTCGGCCTATGGCTGAAGACCTTCAACGTGAAGCCGAAGGTGGTGGTGGACCAGCAAGCGGAGTGCGGAGGCGCCATGGTGGGAAAAATGCCCAATGTCACTTGGCCCGAAGGTTCCTTTGTGGAGACCATAAAGGGTTGGCAATCGGGGTGGTTCTACACCACCGAGCCGCGCGACACCAACTGGGTGGCAGTCCCCCGAATTTCGATCCGGCATCCCCATGCGTCTCACCTCCTGGAAGGAGAAGGGCTTAGCCCGGGGCTCACCGGTAGAGCTAACCGGACTCCAGACCTGTATTAAAAACATGATAGGCAAGAAAATCAAGCTTGTCAATGTGGTCCAGGCCATGCTCGCCCGCCGGATCCTTCTATGTTGAAGACGGGCTTTCAATATGTGGGAGTTCGACCCGGCCGAACACCAGACGCTGCAAGAGCTCTTCGACACAACACACGAAGATTTTTGGAAAGTGCTATTCAAGGCTAACAAGGTACCACCACCCATTACCGAAGATCGCGGACTCAGTGCGAGGCGCTCCGCCAATCCGGTGATTTTTTACATTCTGCAAGACGTGCACCTTTTTTTACCAGCACATCCGCGGTAGGAATCTAAACTTCCATGTCCATTTATCAAGACTGGGTAGAGTTAGCGGAGCGGATTGACTGTCCGACTCCAGTACCCGAATATACAACATCGACACTTTTGCTAGAGATGTTGTCTCCGACGCCTTATGAGGTACCGGAGAAGAAGGCCAATAAGAAGGCCGCGGGGACCAGAAAAGGTCTCCGGTGCAAGGTTGAATCGGACTCATCGTCTGAGGCTGGGGAGGCCGAAGGGTCCAAGAGGGGAATAACCCTCCCTCTGGACCACTCCACCACTGCCGCCTACAGCGACGAGGAGTGGTTACCCAAGGACAAGCCCCTGGCGAAGTCGTAAGTATCCGGATACTATAATACTTCCGGTATGTATTGCTTTATTGATTCTTATCATGTTAAATACGATCGTGCAGTCCGGCCAAGTACCACATCAACGTATCCTCCTCGGACGGGTCTTTGAGTCAATCGGCGATGAACAGCGATTCACTTCTGACGGCCACTTCCCCCCGGCCCGCGGACGATACTGAGGTGCTGTCCCAAAGGATACTGGACCAAGGGGAGATTGTTCTGGAGACGCCCCAAGGCGAAATCCCCGACGCCGGGCACATGGGGGGAAAGACCCCCATGGATTCTAATAACGGGGGCCGCGGTAAGTTCGGCCCCTAGCCGGATACTGCGCCCGAACCTCCGACGGTTCCGGATTCAGGTAGGCAGCCCCTTGCTAAGGAGGGTGAGCCACCTGTGCCGATGACCTCTGTCCATCCAGAGGCATCGGACAACTTGCTAGAAGAGCTTCGCGACGCTTCCATTGACAAAGAGCACTGCACCATCATGAGTGTGGTGATTGAGAAGGTCCGGTCCACCAAGAGCGGATTGACCGAAGCCTGTGTCAGCCTCCTAACAGGCTTCGAGGTAAGTAATAAAATTATAAGAAAATGTCACAATATAGACCCCCTCGCGCAAGAGCAGAGCACAATGCTCTATTTTTTCTGGCCGAGGGGGAGAGGGCTTTGTGGTGCTCTAGCTCACCTCCTATGCACATGAGGTGTTCAATGGAATGCCCGAGCCACACTACTTAAGCTTTCTCCTCTCGAAGCTCGACCTCCAAGCTCCATTTTCCTCGAGATTTGTCTAGATTTAGCGGTCCGTCACGCCCCGTCCCTGTCTTCACCGCCGTCGATCACTCGCGCCGATCTCATCACCGACACCACCGTGGTGAGCCTCTTGTTCTTATCTTCTTTCTGAAAGGAAAAATATTATTACTTGTATGTTTAGATAGATACTTGTATCATTTTCTTACATTTATTATTGCATCTTATATAGTGCAATGGTTTTGGTATCCGCCCCCGTCGGCCCTCGTCCTGTCTATGATTCGGATTTGGTATGTATATTATCTTTATAACTATTGGTTCATTTATTGTTTATGAAAATTATGCCGACCAACGTGACATATATTTTATTTATCTAGGATGTATGTGAATCGGAAATGCCAACCGACCCTATTGTCGAGAGGTTAAATTTAGTTGAAGAAGAAAACAATTTGTTGAAGGAAAAAATAAAAAAAATTGAGGACGAGAAGATGATATTGGAGTTGCATGTTGCGGATGTCGTCGATGATCACAAGATCAAGATGGATGCAATGCGCTTGAAGATTAGAAAGATTAGAAAATATGCCATTCATACCGAGGCTTGGTATCATTATGCCGTTGGATCAATTGTTACCTTGGTTGCGATTATGATCGCATTTGTTTTCGCATTGAAATGTTTTACATAGTTTCAATGTATGGTTTAATTAATTAGATGCTCTAGAGAGCTATATGTTGTTAGATGAGAACTATGTATGCACTTTGGTTTTAATGTGATGATGAACTTCTATTAATTTGGACACTTAATTATATATAATGCACGCAGATGAACCGGCAATGGATGTACGGTGACAGACACACCCGCGAGTACATTAAGGGCGTGCATGAGTTTCTCGATGCGGCTGAGGCAAACAAGCAGAATGGTTTTATGTGTTGTCCATGCACTGAATGTGGGAATACGAGGTCTTACTCTAACCGGAAAATCCTTCACTCCCACCGGCTTTACAAGGGTTTCATGCCACACTATAATGTTTGGACAAGGCACGGAGAAATAAGGGTTATGATGGAAGATGGCGAAGAAGAAGAGTACGATGACAACTATGTGCCCCCTGAATACGGTGATGCTGCAACGGGGGGAGCTGGTGAAGATCAAGAGGAACCATACGATGTGCCCAATGATGCTGCCACGGGTGAAGCTGCTGAAGATCAAGAGGAACCAGACGATGTGCCCGATGATGATGATCTCCACCGGGTCATTGTCGATGCAAGGACGCAATGCATTAGTCAAAAGGAGAAGCTGAAGTTCGATCGCATGTTAGAGGATCACAAAAAAGGGTTATACCCCAATTGCGAAGATGGCAACACAAAGCTCGGTACCGTACTGGAATTGCTGTAGTGGAAGGCAGAGAATGCTGTGGCTGACAAAGGATTTGAGAAGCTACTGAAAATATTGAAGAAGAAGCTTCCAAAGGATAACGAATTGCCCGACAGTACATACGCAGCAAAGAAGGTCGTATGCCCTCTAGGATTGGAGGTGGAGAAGATACATGCATGCCCTAATGACTGCATCCTCTACCGCGGTGCATACAAGGATCTGAACGCATGCCCGGTATGCGGTGCGTTGCGGTATAAGATCAGCCGAGATGACCCTGGTGATGTTGACGGCGAGCCCCTCTGGAAGAGGGTTCCTGTGAAGGTGATGTGGTATGCTCCTATAATACCACGGTTGAAACGTCTGTTCAGAAACGAAGAGCATGCCAAGTTGATGCGATGGCACAGTGAGAACCAAAAGAAAGATGGGAAGTTGAGAGCACCCGCTGACGGGTCGCAGTGGAGAAAAATCGAGAGAAAGTACTGGGATGAGTTTGCAAAGGACCCAAGGAATGTATGGTTTGCTTTAAGCGCGGATGGCATTAATCCTTTCGGGGAGCAGAGCAGCAATCACAGCACCTGGCCCGTGACTCTATGTATCTATAACCTTCCTCCTTGGATGTGCATGAAGCGGAAGTTCATTATGATGCCAGTTCTCATCCAAGGCCCTAAGCAACCCGGCAACAAAATTGATGTGTACCTAAGGCCATTAGTTGAAGAACTTTTACAGCTGTGGAATGGAAACGGTGTACGTACGTGGGATGAGCACAGACAGGAGGAATTTAACCTCAAGGCATTGCTGTTCGTGACCATCAACGATTGGCCCGCTCTCAGTAACCTTTCAGGACAGACAAACAAAGGATACCACGCATGCACGCACTGTTTAGATGACACTGAAAGTATATACCTGGACAAATGCAGGAAGAATGTGTACCTGGGCCATCGTCGATTTCTTCCGACCAACCATCAATGTCGAAAGAAAGGCAAGCATTTCAAAGGCGAGGCAGATCACCGGAAGAAGCCCGCCATGCGCACCGGTGATCACGTGCTTGCTATGGTCAATGATTTACACTACGTAATCTTTGGAAAGGGTCCCGGTGGACTAGCTGTTCCGAATGACGCTGAGGGACACGCACCCATGTGGAAGAAGAAATCTATATTTTGGGACCTACCCTACTGGAAAGACCTAGAGGTCCGCTCCTCAATCGACGTGATGCACGTGACGAAGAACCTTTGCATGAACCTGCTAGGCTTCTTGGGCATGTATGGGAAGACAAAAGATACACCTGACGCACGGGAGGACCTTTAACGTTTGCACGAAAAAGACGGCATGCCTCCGAAGCAGTATAAAGGTCCTGCCAGCTACGCTCTTATGAAAGAAGAGAAAGAAATCTTCTTTGAATGCCTGCTCAGTATGAAGGTCACGACTGGCTTCTCATCGAATATAAAGGGAATAATAAATATGCCAGAGAAAAAGTTTCAGAACCTAAAGTCTCATGACTGCCATGTGATTATGACGCAACTGCTTTCGGTTGCATTGAGGGGGCTTCTACCGGAAAACGTCCGATTAGCCATTGTGAAGCTATGTGCATTCCTCAATGCAATCTCTCAGAAGGTGATCGATCCAGAAATCGTACCAAGGCTAAGGAGTGATGTGGCGCAATGTCTTGTCAGTTTCGAGCTGGTGTTCCCACCATCCTTCTTCAATATCATGACGCACGTCCTAGTTCATCTAGTCGACGAGATTGTCATCCTGGGGCCCGTATTTCTACACAATATGTTCCCCTTTGAGAGGTTCATGGGAGTCCTAAAGAAATATGTCCATAACCGCGCTAGGCCAGAAGGAAGCATCTCCATGGGCCATCAAACAGAGGATGTTATCGGGTTTTGTGTTGACTTCATTCCTGGCCTTAACAAGATAGGTCTCCCTAAATCGCGGTATGAGGGGAGACTGACTGGAAAAGGCACTCTTGGAAGAGACTCAATAATATGCAGGGACGGATATTCTTGGTCTCAAGCACACTACACAGTTCTACAGAACTCTACCTTGGTGACCCCGTATGTCGATGAACACAAGAACAGTCTGCACTCCAAACACCCGGAGCAGTGCGACGACTGGATTACATGTGAACACATCAGGACTTTCAGCAGTTGGTTGGAAACACGTCTCAGAGGTGACAACACTATTTGTGATGAGTTTTACTTGTTGTCCAGGGGACCATCTTTGACTGTATTGACTTACAAAGGATACGAGATAAGTGGGAATACATTTTACACGATCGCCCAAGATCAAAAGAGCACCAACCAAAACAACGGTGTCCGCTTTGATGCAGCAACCGAGAGCGGAAAGCACACATATTATGGTTACATAGTGGACATATGGGAACTTGACTACGGACCTGATTTTAAGGTCCCTTTGTTTAAGTGCAAATGGGTCAATCTGTTAGGCGGCGGGGTACAGGTAGACCCACAGTACGGAATGACAACAGTGGATCTGAAAAATCTTGGGTACACTGATGAACCGTTCGTCCTAGCCAATGATGTGGCACATGTTATCTATGTGAAGGACATGTCTACCAAACCGAGAAAAAGAAAAGATAAGGAAGCGAATACATCATACGATGAGCCAAAGCGCCACATAGTTCTTTCAGGAAAAAGGTACATCCTAGGAGTGGACGGCAAGACAGACATGTCTGAAGATTATGAAAAGTTTCATGAAATTCCTCCCTTCAATGTCAAGGCTGACCCAAGCATCCTGATAAACAATGAAGATTATCCATGGTTACGGCGCAATAAGCAAATGACACAAGCGAAGAAAAAGTGAAGACTTTCTCCCGCAACTATTATGATGATACCATGCCAAATTTGTAACAGACGAACATGCTACCATTGTCCGTTTTGTACATGCACATGCTATGTGGGTGAAATTATGATACCATCCCAACTTTCAACTTTTTTAGAGTTCATTTGAAATGCTTTCATGTCTTATGGTTTGAAACTTTGATACTTCGAAAATGATTGTCCATTTTGTACACGAAGTGCATCAAGTTTTTGTCATAACCCTCTCTACTTTTTGGAACATGCTATGTGGGTGAAATGATGATACCATGCCAACTTTCAACCTTTTCAGAGTTCATTTTGAAATGCTTTCCAATTTCAGAGTCATTTAGCTCAAAGAATGAATTAATAGCAAACAGAATAAACAAACTTTTATGAAAATAAAAACAATCAATTAAAATGTTATGTTATGATCAACTAAAATAAAACTATAATATTCTTCAATAGCAAAAAGAATAAAATTTTTGTGACCTAAAATCAAACTATAAGTATTTAATTGTAAGTATAAATAAAAAATAAATAGCAAAGAAGAAAAAATTTCTAATTTTATAGTAAAGTTATTCATAAACTAGTGATTCACACAAATTTTTAAAAATTCAAATTTAAACTATTTAAAATTTAAAACTAATGGCACTAACAGAAAGTTTATAATTTTTGTGACCTAAAAGCAAAAAGAAATCACTAAAAAACTGTAAGTATTTAGTTTTAAGTAGAAATAAAAAAATAAATAGAAAAAAATTCTATTTTTATAGTAAAGTTATTCATAAACTAGTGATTCACACAAATTTTTAAAAGTTCAAATTTAAACTATTTAAAATTTAAAAATAATGGCACTAACAGAAAGTCTATAATTTTTGTGACCTAAAAGCAAAAAGAAATCACTAAAAAACTGTAAGTATTTAGTTGTAAGTAGAAATAAAAAAATAAAAAACCAAAAATATATAGAAATAAAAAAGAAAAAACCAAAAAAATGCCTCCTACTGGGCTTCCACGGCCTGAATACGACTAGAAACCCTAGATGGGCCAGGATTCAGGCCCGCAGAAGGCCCAATAGGCCCATAGGCAGTAGCAAGTTTAGGCCCGAAAGCCTGCATTAGAGAGGAGCTCGAATGGGTAGGCACACCAGCGCTTATAAACCAATGCCGGCGCCCTTCAGCTAGCGATGTGGGACTAAACTTTTGGGCTCGGGGCAGCAAAGGCCATTGGTCCCGGTTGGTGGCACCAACCGGGACTAAAGGGGGCATTGGTCCCGGTTCGTGGCACCAACCGTGACCAATGCCCGCCTTTCGTCCCGGTTGGTGGCACCAACCGGGACCAAAGGCCGCCGCTTCCCGCCCTTTGGGCTGCTGAAAATTGGCCTTTGGTCCCGGTTCGTGGCACCAACCGGGACCAAAGAGGGGCATTGGTCACGGTTCGTGCCACGAACCGGGACCATTGCTCTGGGTATATAAGGTAGCACTTGTGAAATTTTGGCCAACCGCTCCCATTCGCCCCCAGGCCATTCGTCGTCGTCGTCGCCGCCCCGAGCCCGTCGTCGCCCCGCGCCCGCCGCGCGCCGCCCCGAGCCCGTCGTCGCCCCGCGCCGCCCCTTCCCGGACCCCGTCGCCATCGCCGTCGCCCCGCGCCCGCCGCCGTCGCCCCGCCCCGTCCCCGAGCCCGTCGTCGAGCCCGTCGTCGCCCCTCCTCGTCCCCGAGCCCGCCCCGCCGCGCGCCGCCCCTTCCCTGACCCCGTCGCCGTCGCCGCGCGCGCCGCCCCTTCCCCAATCCCGTCGCCGTCGCCCCGACCACACGCCGCCACTTTCGGTCCGGCCGCCGGCGCCCTTTTTATCACTGATTTTAGGTTGACGATATGATGATGTTGATGATATGATGATGTTTTTTTCTGTTGATGATATGATGATGTTTTTTTCTGTTGATGATATGATGATGTTTTTTTTCGTATATGCATTTTTTCATATATGTACTAATTTTTTTAAGTTGTTAGTAGATATCGATTTTAGGTTAGTGCATTTTATCACTGATTTTAGGTTAGTTGATCGATTTAGTGCATTTTATGTTTGTTGCATTTTAGGTTAGTGCATTTTATGTTAGTGGAGAGGAAGAAGGAGAAGACGAGGAGAGGAAGAAAAGGAAGAGGAGAAGAAGAAAGGAATAGAGGAGAAGAAGAAAAAATAGAATTTTTTTTCTATTTTTTCTTCTTCTCCTCTATTCCTTTCTTCTTCTCCTCTTTTTTTTCTTCTTTTTTTTCTTCGATCTTCTCCCCCTCCCGATAGGAAAGTTTTATATAGAAAGTTACAATTTTAGAAGAGTTTTATATATGCAAAAGTTACAATTTTAGAAAAAGAAGGATAGGAAAGAAGAAAATAAGAAGAGGAAAGAAAGAAGAAGAGGAGAGGAAAAGAAGAGGAGAAATAAATAAGAAGAAGAAAAAAGAAGAAAAAGAAGAGGAGAAGAAGAAAGGAATAGAGGAGAAGAAGAGAAAAATAGAATATATATTCTATTTTCTCTTTTCTCCTCTATTCCCTTCTTCTTCTCCTCTTTTTTTTCTTCTTTATTTTCTTCGACACGTGGGGGGGGTCGAGAACGCCGGACATTCATGAGAGAGGCGAGGAAGAAGGGGAAGAAGAGGGAGAAGAAGAGGAGAGGAAGAAGAGGAAGTCTTCTCCTCTATTCTTTCTTCTCTTCTTTTTTATTCTTCTTCTTCCTCTTTATTTTATCAGGAACGAGGGTCGTCGAGAGGTCGAGGAGCGGTAGAGGAGAAACCCTAAATAGAAAGTATCGTCGGTGTGAGATACATGTACCGTCGGTGTTGGACACTACACCCACATCCCACAAGTGGCGCGGGCTTCGACGCCCACGTCACTTGTGGGACGTGGATGTAGTGTCCGACACCGAAGGCCACATGTATCTCACACCCACGATACTTGCTAGCTATTTAGGGTTTCCTCTACCGAAAAGAAGAGGAGAAATAAATAAGAAGAAGAAAAAAGAAGAAAAAGAAGAGGAGAAGAAGAAAGGAATAGTGGAGAAGAAGAGAAAATAGAATATATTCTATTTTCTCTTTTCTCCACTATTCCTTTCTTCTTCTCCTCTTTTTTTTCTTCTTCTTTTCTTCTTCTTCTTCTTCTTCTTCTTCTTCTTATTCTTATTAGCCAGAAGTAGAGAGAGGTTTCCTAGTTTCAAAGTATTGAAGAAATCCATGCCTTCATCATTAGCCGGAAGTAACCAGGGCATATTGGTACGAAGTTCTGCAAAGTTGTTCTGGAATGGAGTCCCGGCTAGAATAATCCGCCTTTTGGTACGAATTCAGCAAAGGCCTTCCAAATAGCGATATTCTGAAGGCTCTTGCTGAACTTTGTACCAAAAAGCGAATTATCCTATCTGGGACTCCATTCCAGAACAACTTTGAAGAGCTTCGTACCATCATGCACATGTTACTTTCGCCTAATGATGAAGACATGGTTTTGTTGAATCCCTTGACACTAGGCAACCTCCCGACCCCTCGGCGATCCTATCGAACATGAGAGGAAGAAGAGGATAAAAAAAGAAGAGGAAGAAGAAAAAAAAGAGGAGAAGAAAGAATAGAGGAGATCTTCCCCTCTATTCTTTCTTCTCCTCTTATTTTTCTTCTTCTTCCTCTTTTTTTTATCGGGAACGAGGGTCGTCGAGGGACATAGATGTAGTGTCATCGTTGTCGATATATACCCCCTCCCGATAGCTTACTATGATTAGGTAGCTAGTTCTACGTTTGGCACTAATATATCCATCTGTCATGTTTGAATAATAATTGCCATGTTGTAAATATTTGTAGAAACTATGGACACCGCCCTAGACGAAGCAACAAAAGAAGCGTTGTTGAGGGACATAATCGCAGAAGGAAGTGATGCCATCTCGCGAAACCGATGGTCTGGAAGGAGAGGGTGAACAAGCTGGCTACGGTGACCTAATGCCGATGCAAGAAGAAGAACATGAGGACGGCTCTGGTGACCCAATGCCGGTGCAAGAAGGAGACCGTGATGACGGCTCCGGTGACCGAACCGAGTCCGGCCAGGTATATATATTAGTTAAGCCTATGCTGACTAGCTGATTGATGCATTCATTGTTTTGGTATGTACACATATTAATTAAGTCTTTGTTCTTTTTTCTAGCCCTCTGAATCGAGCACAACTTCGGTAAAGAGACGAGGCCCGAAGAAAAATTGAGCTCGGATGAAAAGTTTGAGATCATAGCAATCGCGCCCGACGGCCAACCTATTGAACCCCTCCAGACAAAGAGCGCATTTGTTGCTCAGTGCGGGGTTCTGGTTAGGGACAAGATCCCGATAAGCATCCAGCAATGGTTTAAGCCGGCTACAGAAGACCCTGAGGTGTCTTATGTCAATGATATGCAGAAAAATGATCTTTGGACTGAGCTGAAGTCAAATTTCACCCTACCGCCTAAGGATAATCCAGAGAACCCAGTTAAAGAGAAATTAATCAAGTCTTTTGCTCTGAAGAGGATGGCAGAACTATTCAGGAGGTGGAAGAAAGAGCTGAATAAGTTTGTCAAAAATAATGAGACACCAGAATTCAAGGGCAGATATGAGAAGATCAGAGATCACTGTCCCGCATTTGTGGCCCACAAGACATCAGAAAAGAGTAAGAAGATGTCGGCGACAAACAAGCAAAATGCTGCAAAGAAGAAGCTTCACCATCGCACGGGGTCAGGTGGCTACCTCATAGCCCGGCCTAAGTGGTCCAAGACTGAGAATGATCTGGTTCATAAAGGGATCGAACCAGAGACAATTAACTGGCCAGATCGTTGCCGGACTTGGTTCTTCGGGGCTGGCAGAACACTCGACCCTGTAACAGGGAAGTGCATTTGGACGAACGATCAAATGGACATACCAGTCAGTAAGCTTAAGCAGTATATCGAAGCAGCGCAGGAAGGGACGTTCTTTCCAGACAGAGAGAACGACGAGCTCACAATGGCCCTCGGGAATCCTGAGCACCCTGGACGGACACGAGGCACGCCAGGCTCCATTCCGTGGAAGGTTGGGTTTCTGAACGCAGGCGGTTACAAATCCCATGAGAGGAGGAAAAAAGTGCAGCAGACCCAAATACAGGCGCTGCAAGCAAGGGTAGACGCGATAGAGGAACGAGAAGCAAATCGCAGCAAACGTACTGCCGAAGCCTCCCCCAAAGCTACCCCGCCATCTCAGCGCAGAAGCAGCGTGGCTTCCACCGAGCTGCTTCAGCTGGAGCATGCCTTGACGGCTCCTACCAGCTATCCCGTGGATGCTATAACAGAGTCTCAAAATTGCCACCTTATGACGCAATGGATGAATTTGAAGGTCAAGGCGGCTGTTGGCTCTGTTTATCCTACTGAACCCGGCGCAACTTTTCACTGCCGGCCGATTCCAGAAGGATATGCTAGGGTGATGGTGGATGAGATAACGGAGGGATTTGAGGACCTCCAGCTTGACCACCCTACCGGTGAAGGGGAGACTCGGCTGGGGTCTGCTCTGAAGACTCCATGCCTATGGCGGAAGGAGCTCATCAACCTTCCGAACTAGACGCCACCGCCTCCTCCTCCTCCTCCGGCGAGTCAGGGCACTCCGCCTCCACCGCCTCCTCCTCCGGCGAGTGACGATCAGGGCCCTCGGCCGGCTCCTTCTCCGGCGCGTGGCGGCACTCCGCCTCCTTCTCCGCCTGCGCTGACGCACCCGAGCAGCCAGCCTCCTCCTTCTCCACCTCGTCAGCAAGGGCGGAAGAGACCTGCCGCCGCTCCAGCTGCTCCGGCGCGTCGTAGTCCTTCTCCTCCGCCGCTTAAGCAAGTAAAGAAGACAACCGCTCCGTCTCCTCGGTCGGCGTCTAGCAGTACAACCAGAGGCGGGAGGACATACAGATTCGGTCCTTCTCTGAAGACTCCAGAGAAGTTACCATATGAGAGGACCCTGGAGGAGAACGACGAGATCGCGCGAGAAGAAGTGAGGAACTTCTTTGAAGGGGTGAAAGCAAAGAAACATCCACCTCCGGAGGAGAAGGTAGATCGGGTGAAAGTGAAGCGCACTCTGGCTGCCCTGACAAAACCACCAAAGTCTGATCCGCCGAAAGGAAACTATGACCGCATTATTGGAAAGGAATTTGCCGAAGCGGAGCGGTCGGGAAGTACTGTCAGTGATCAAAGGCTGAAAGAACGACGAGCTGGGAAAAAAATTGCCCAGCTCGGCAAACAAGCGAAGCAATCGTGCCCCCCGCTCAAGGTGCCTAGCCACAACGTCGATAATGATCCGAGGATGGTGCCCGGTTATAGCAATCTTGCAGATTACCTGCCCGACGAAGTACATTATGAACCCATGGAGGTGCAGATACAAAGATACGAGTACGGGAAGCCTCTCATCAAAGATGAAAGATCTCTATCAATGATGATGCGAAGATTGCATGATTGGTACTTGAAAATCTGCAGAGACTCTGGGGGGAGGAGTACTTTGTATGTGAAAGTTAAAAAGGAGCATGACCTCGTTGGAATTGATCTGTTGCCTGTTCCATTTGAGGAGTTCTATCAGTTTTTCAATCAATTGGCCCTCGATAAAACAACGGTCGCCTACTACTGTCTGTAAGTAGTACTACTTCTATCATTAAGTTTCTCTATATAGCTTAGCTCTTTCATTGCATGTATTTATAATCATCCTCACTATATTATGCAGATTGAAGATCGCCGAATTGAAGAAAAGACAAGTCGGTGATATTGGGTTCATTAACACAAATCTCATAGATGCAACTCAGGTTAAACTTCAGGCCGCAGCTACCGAGGCCAACTTGCTATGATCGTTCATAATAAATCAAAACAAAGATATAATACTCTTTCCTTACAACTTCAGGTGAGTGTTACTGTCTTGTGCGTATTCGGTTTCCCTTATATATTAGTCAAGGTTATAGTAATGTAATTCATGAGTTATGCATGTGTGTGCAGTTTCCACTATATTCTCCTAGAGATTAAGCTTGAGCAGGGAGTAGTAACCGTCTTGGACTCTAAATGAAAAGATCCCAAGGAGTATGCGGACATGACTGAAATCCTCAAGAAGTAAGTTAAATCGATCATTATCCACCATATCAGTAACTTTGTTCATTTCCTGATATCAAGTAATTGTTTTCTTTGTCCGGCAGGGTTTGGAGAAAATTCACCAAAATAGTTCCGGGACTACCGAAGGAGCTGGAATTTAGACACCCGAAAGTAAGTACTATAGTAGCATGTTCCACGCATCTCCTAGTGATTCAAGCGCTAGTTTCATCAATACCATTTAGCATTCTTGCTTATCAGTTTGATTGACCTCTATTTCTTGTAAAGTGGTTGTGGCAGGAACAAGGGAATGATTTCTGTGGATACTACATCTACGAGTCCATCCGCCACATGACCTATGAGCGGGCCGGGTACTCTAGCGAACAATATGAAGTACGTAAATAACAACATTCACAATTTTATTTTATTACCATCATTTGTGTTGAGTTTCATTCATTTATATATATATATGTATTGACCCCCTTCTTCAAATTAGATGTTTCGGAAGCGGGATGAACTCCTAGCACCAGCTCGCATGCGAGCAATTCAAGAGGAATTGGCGGCATTCTTTCTTGACCACGTGATCCCTGAAGACGGTGGACCCTAAGTCCTTATGATTATATTTGTAAGAGATAATTATTGTATATATGTAGCCGGTAGTGTCAGATAGATATATGAGAACTTGTTGTTCGACCAATCTCTCGGAGAAGGAGAGGTGGTCGATATCACTTCTCTCTGTATATATGCATATATGTTCATGACGATCTTCTGTTTCCTTCGTTTGCTTACTAGCTAGCTAGCGTGTCTAGTCCTCTCTATACGTATGTATAGTACGTAGCGTCGACCAAGCACGGACATAACAGAGGACACTTCTCTCTATTAATTATAACTAGCTAACACAATATATGAAACACCTAAATTAACCCCCCAAAACCCCCAAACCCCCCCCCCCTTTCAAAAAAAACAAAAACCCCAGCCACAGAAGTGCTGACGCGTGGATGCCTATTGGTCCCGGTTGGTGCCACCAACCGGGACCAAAGGGTCTCCTGACTGGGCTCTGCGCACTGCCCACGTGGAGGGCCTTTAGTCCCGGTTCTGGATTGAACCGGGACTAAAGGGGGGAGGTATTAGTACCGACACTTTAGTCCCGGTTCCGGAACCGGGACTAAAGGCCCTTACGAACCGGGACTATAGGCCCTTTTTCTACCAGTGAGCCCAGCCTTCTGTCCCGGTTCAATCCATGAACCGGGACCAATGGTTGTGCGCCAGGAGTGAGGACCATTGGTCCCGGTTCGTGCCTAGAACCGAGACAAATGGGTCCATATGAACCGGGACCAATGCCCATGAGGCCCCGGCCGGCCCCCTGGGCTCACGAACCGGGACAAATTCCCCCATGGGTCCCGGTTCGTGAATGAACCGGGACTAATGGGCTGGCCAGGCCCGAACCAAAGCCCTGTTTTCTACTAGTGGGACGTGTTGTCGTCATGATTGTCTTCGAGGGATGCTTGGCCCTTGTCATCTTTCCAGCTTCACAAGCACCACACAGATGATCCTTCTTGAACTTGATGCCCTCGATGCCAATGACATGCTTCTTCTTCGCGAGAGTGTGCAAGTTCCTCATGCCTGCATGCCCTAGCCTTCGATGCCAGAGCCAGCACTCTGAAGCTTTTTCTAGAAGACATACGACAAGTTGTGGTCCTGCAGAGAAATCTACCATATACAGATCGTCTCTTCGATACCCTTTGAAGACTAGAGATTTGTCATATTCCATAAGCACAAGGCAACGATACTTTCCAAATATCACAATCATGTTCAGATCACAAAGCATTGAGACAGACATTAAGTTGAAACCAAGGGATTCAACAAGCATCACTTTATCCATGTGCTGATCCCTAGAGATTGCAACTCTACCTAGGCCCAATACCTTGCTTTTACCAGTGTTAGCAAATGTGATGTGACTTTTGTCAAACCGACGTAGGGTTGAATCCATAAGAAGACTTCGAACACCAGTCATGTGGTTAGTGCATCCACTGTCCATAATCCACTCAGTAGCCTTCGGAGCCGTGTACCCTTGGCACCACGTGCCATGAAGCAGTAGGTAAGAGCAGAGTCGTCCTCATCGTCGGTTTCAGTGTCGGCGACATGACCATTGTCTTTAGTGTTGAAGATAGACTTGGCGACGAACGCCGAAGCTAGAGCCAGTCTTGGCACGCCTGAATCAGACTCCTCCTCAGACTTTGATACGTCTCCAATGTATCTACTTTTCCTAATGCTTTTCCTCTTGTTTTGGACTCTAATTTGCATGATTTGAATGAAACTAACCCCGGACGGACGCTGTTTTTAGCACAACTACCATGGTGTTGTTTTTGTGCAGAAATAAAAGTTCAACTTCATGAGGAATTTTTATATAATAAATAAGAATTTCCGGAGCCAAGACCTGCTGGAGAGGGGCACTTGGGTGGGCACAACCCACCAGGGCGTGCCCCCCTCTCCTGGCGCGCCCAGGTGGGTTGTCCCCACCTGGTGGCCCCACAGACCCTGAAACCGACACTATAAAATCCTATGTTTCCAGAAAAAATCAAGGAGAAAGAATTATCGCGATCCACGAGACGGAATCGCCGTCACCTCCTGTTCTTCACCGGGAGGCCAGATCTGGAGTCCGTTTGGGGCTTCGGATAGGGGGATCTTCATTATTCATCATCACCAACCCTTCTCCATCGCCAATTCCATGATGCTCCCCACCGAGAGTGAGTAATTCCTTCGTAGGCTCGCTGGTCGGTGAGGAGTTGGATGAGATTCATCATGTAATCGAGTTAGTTTTGTTAGGGCTTAATCCCTAGTATCCACTATGTTCTTAGATTGATGTTGCTATGACTTTGCTATGCTTAGTGCTTGTCACTTTGGGCCCGGGTGCCATGAACTCAGATCTGAACCGTTTATGTTTCATCATTATATCCATGTTTTAGATCTGATCTTGCAGGTTCTAGTCACCTACTACGTGTTATGATCTGGCAACCCTGGAGTGACAATAGTCTGGACCACTCCCGGTGATGATCGTAGTTTGAGGAGTTCATGTATTCACTATGTGTTAATGCTTTGTTCTAGTTCTCTATTAAAAGGAGGCCTTAATATCCCTTAGTTTCCAATATGGACCCCGCTGCCACGGGAGTGTAGGACAAAAGATGTCATGCAAGTTCTTTCCATAAGCACGTATGACTATTTACGGAATACATGCCTACATTATATTGACGAACTGGAGCTAGTGTCGTAACGCCCTAGGTTATAACTGTCTCATGATGAATATCATCCAACAAGTCACCGATTCAATGCCTACAAATTTATCTTATATTGTTCTTGCTAAGTTACTACTGCTGCTGTCACTGTTACACTTGCTACGAAATTACTGCTATCACTGTTACCGTTACTATTACTACTGTCACTACTATCAAAAATATCATATTACTTTGCTACTGATTACTTGCTGTAGATAATTAATCTCCAGGTGTGGTTGAATTGACAACTCAGCTGCTAATACCTTCAAATATTCTTTGGCTCCCCTTGTGTCAAATCTATAAATTTGGGTTGAATACTCTACCCTCGAAAACTGTTGCGATCCCCTATACTTGTGGGTTATCAAGACCTTTTTCTGGCGACATTGCCGGGGAGCATAGCTATATTTGTTGAGTCACTTGGGATTATTATCAATTTATCACTATGAAGAATATGAAGGATGCTAAGACTAAGATATTTCCCTCAAAGACGAGGGGAGGTAAGGAACTGCCATCCAGTTCTCCTTTAGATTCACCTTCTGTTATAAGTAAACTTGCAACACCACCACATGCTATTAATTATGATATGTCACAAGTTATTGATGATGCTACCTCTGCTATGGATAATGCTTATGATGATGCTAGTACCTTTCTTATTGATGATGTGCTACTTGGTGAATTTCTTGATAAACAAATTCACTACAAAAAAGACACATCCGTGACATTTTGGGCTGAACATTTTTTTTTCTGCCATGCTTATGACACTTCTATGATGATAATTGTGACAAAACCCGGTATCATCATAGATGTGGTGGGCTCCTACTTCTATGACAAAAATCATGACCGAAAATGGGCTTTTCGTCCTGGGCGGGCCAGAGATGCAGCTGCATGACATTCTTTGGGCCATGCACGACGGAAAAAACCATGGTAGAAGCGAGGGCGAGGAAAATATCGGGGAGTTCCCGGTTACGGTGGGTGGTTGGGGACCGAGCGATGCACATTTCTCTTGTACATGTATGCGCGTGGGTGTGAGGCGTTGGGCTCTAACTGAACCCGAGCGATTGCACTGCAGGCTACGCGTTACTGAACCCGAGCGATCGATCGATGGTTGTTAACTGAACCCAATCGAGCGATTCCTTCGCCACACTGCTGCTAACTGAAGCCAGTCGATGCTGCCTCTGGATGAACAATGAGTGTTGTTGTTGGGGGGGGGGGGGTTGGATGAACAGTTCCTGGTGAGGGGTTGGATGAATAGGACCCCATGGTAGTAGAGGCCGTTGCCGCTAGATGAACAGGACCCCGATCGAGCCGGTTGGGGGTGGATGAATAGGACCCCGTGGAGGGCTGGATGAACAGGACCCCGTGGAGGGCTGGTTGAACAGTAGCCGATGGAGGACTGGATGAAAAGTAGCCCGTCGATGGGTGGTTGAACAGGACCCCGTGGAGAGGGCTGGTTGAACAGTAGCCGGTGGAGGAGCGGTGGAGGCTGGATGAACAGGAGCCTGTGGATGAACAATCGCAGGTGGAGGCTGGAGGAGGTCGATGGTGGATGAACAGTAGCCCGTGGAGGCTAGAGGAGGTCGACGGTGGAGATGAACAGTATCCCGTGGAGTCCCGTTTTGTGGTATGCCACACCCCTCCCAATGAATAGGACCCCCGTTTCGACCGTAGCGCTCCAACACAAGTTCGTTTCCTCCGTTTTGCGGTATGCCACACCCCTCCCGATCAACAGTGCCCCGTTTCAACCGTAGGAGGTCCAAGAGAAGTCCGTTTCCTTCGTTTTACGGTACGCCAGACCCCTCCCGGCGAACAGGATCCCGTTTCGACCGTGGCCGGTCGAACACAAGGCTGTTTCCTCCATTTTGCGGTATGCTGTCGGTGCCAAAACTGGCCAATCTCGGGTAGGGGGTCCTGAACTATGCGTATGAGGATCAAAGGTAACAGGAGACAGAGGACACAATGTTTACCCAGGTTCGGGCCCTCTTAATGGAGGTAATACCCTACTTCCTGCTTGATTGACTTTGATGAGTATAGGGGTTACAAGAGTAGATTTACCTCGAGATCGTAATGGCTAAACGCTAGATGTCTAGCCTGTATGATTTGTCTTAGCCTCTAGGCACTAAACCCTCCAGTTTATATAGACACCGGAGGGGCCTAGGGTTGTACAAAGTCGGTTTACAGAGAAAGGAAACTACACATCCGAACGCCAAGCTTGTCATCAACGCAAAGGAGAGTCCCCACTTGACACGGGGGAAGGCCTTCTATCTTGTATCTTCATGGCCAATCTGTCCGGCCCATGTCTCATAGCTCGGACACCCGGGGACCCCCTAATCCAGGACTCCCTCAGTAGCCCCTGAACCAGGCTTCAATGACGATGTGTCTGACACGCAGATTGTCTTCGACATTGCAAGGCGTGTTCGTCCTCCGAATACTCCAACGCTGTTGAACAAGAGAACTATATCCGGCTCTGTATAACAGTTACAACCCTTATGCCTTCTTCTTCCTCAGCCCTTCCGTCCTTGAGCTCCAGCGCCCAAGCTTCAATCTTTCCCATCGCCACCAAACACTATAGCCATGTCCGGATCCGGCTCTCAAGGCAAGTGGGTGGCCTCCTTCATGACGGAAGAGAACGTCAAGGAATTTCGGGAAGCGGGGTACTTGGCCGCGGACATCGCCCACCGGCTTCCTGCCAAAAGGCAGATCATCCCCACTCCGGAGCCTAACGAGAGGGTAGTGTTCATCCCCACTTTCTCCATGGACTAGGGTTTCCTCTCCACCCTTTCGTCTGCGGCCTCATGTTCTATTATGGGCTAGATTTCCATGATCTAGCCCCAAATTCCTTCCTCCACATTTTGGCGTTCATCATCGTGTGCGAGCCACTCCTCCGCATTCCCCCCACTTCGGACTATGTCTTAAGGTCTTCAATGTGAAGCCAAAGGTGGTTGACGGGTAGCACGCAGACTGCGGAGGCGCCATGGTGAGCAAGCTTCCGAACGCCACCTAGCCAAAAGGGGCCTTCGTGGAGTCTGTCAAGATATGGCAGCATGAGTGGTTCTACATCACTGAACCCCATGGCTCCGACTGAGCGGCCACTCCTGAGTTCAGATCTGGACCCCCGATGCGGCTTTCATTGTGGATTAACAAGGGCCTGGATTTGGCGTTGTCCGACGAGGTGATGACGCTATAGAAGCGCATCAAAAATATAATGGAGAAGAACACCAGCCTAGCTGATGTGGTCCAGGTGATGCTTTTTCGCTGGGTTCTCCCCTACCAGTGCCGGACGCCCCTCATGTGGGAGTTCAATCTGGCTGGCTCTCGGACCTTGCAGCGGTTCTTTGGCACGACACACAAAGAGATATGGAAGCTACTTTTCAAGGACCAGAAGTCGTGGCCGGAGCTGACCGAAGACATCGGCCTTGACTGTGATCATCCGGCCACTCCAGTAAGTTTTCTCATTTCTGGATCATAACTTCAATGTGTAAACTCAAGGGGTATGCTGAGCCTTCCATTCTTCCTTCAGGGCTGGACAAAGAAGGAGGAGCGGATCCGTTGTCCGGCTCCGCTGCCCGAAGACCCAGCCATTCCTCTACTCACGATGCTGGTCCCGGCGCCGTACCAGGCACCGGAGAAGAAGGCCAAGAAGAAGGGCAAGGGGGCCAGAAGCAGCCTTCACCGATAAGGTACTTCGGATGTTGCATCCAGAGATACCGAAGCTCCCTCCTCCCACAAGGGGGGTTAATATGGAGAGGAAGAGGAGGAGAGCAATTCTCCTCTTAAGGGGGGAAGAAGAAAAGGGGGGCTTCCGTGGACCTAGAGGTGGAGGCGTCCAAGAAGGGGAAGATCACCCTTTTAGACGACTCGGTATCGGACGCCGAAGCCGTCCCTGAGTGGCGCCCCAGGCCGAAGCCCCTGGCCGAATCGTAAGTATTCAAAGATACTATACATATATCTGGTCTTTTACATATTGTGGGATAACACATCATCTACATATTTTAGTCCAGCCCCGGATCTCCCCGAACAATCATCATCTTCAGGGAACTCTTTGGCACCGGAGATGATGGAGAGCGAAACGCCTCCGCGAGCTTCTCCACCACATGCCGTGGACGACACCGAGGTGTTATCCCAAAGGACATCTTCGGGATAGGGAGAGGTGCGGAAGGCTGCGGAAACGGCGCCAGAGGGTAATACCTCGGCTGCCGAAAACATGGGGGGCACAACCCCCATGGAGACTAACGACGGGGGCCCCAACCAGTCCAGTCCCGAGCCGAATACAATTCCGGAGAGCCACATGGCTCCGGAAATGAGCGAGCAACCACCCTTAAGGGAGGGGGGAGTGCCGACTCCACCGGCGACCTCCATCAATCCGGAGGCGCCGGATACGTTGAGGGAAGCACTTCGATGTGCTTCTGTCATGGAGGAGCACCGTACCCTGATGGGTACTGTGGTTGAGAAGGTTTAGTCCGCAAAAAGCGGGCTGAACGAAGCTTTCACCAACCTGCTAACAGGCTTTGAGGTATGCGACGTGATATTATTAGCCGCTTTTGCATGTGTAAAAAATATGCCTGTGCATTTATAGTAGCCCCTGAGACTCTGTTCGCCTTTTGAAAAAGGGCGAACAGAGGATCGATAATATTCGCAGGAGATAATGTACTTCTCTATTTTGAGAAGCAGGCTTCACTGTTAGCGGCTACCGCCCAAGCCGCCGAAGGATCCAAGCTTAAGCGTAAGCTGGGGCTGGCTGATGAGGATCTTGTCTGCATCAACAAGCGGTTTGATGAAGCGCAAGTTATGTTTCAGAATATCTCATTCATGCCTGTATTAATGCAGATTCTGAGTCGAAGCTCATGCGCTGCTATGTGTATGATTGCAGGCAATGCTGCTGCGGCCGAGACCCTTAGGGGTGAACTTGCCTAGGCCAAGGAGCAGGCAAGAGTGAACAAAGCGGCCACTGATAAAGCGGCCGAGGACTTGAAGTCCGAGGAGGTTGCCCGCCGCCAATACGAGGAGCGGGTGACCGAAGTGGAGCAATCGCTCAAGGGGGCCGCCAGCAAGTGCGAGTCTGATACATCTCCAACGTATCTATAATTCTTGATTGTTCCATGCTATTATATTATCTGTTTTGGATGTTTAATGGGCTTTATTATACACTTTTATATTATTTTTGGGACTAACCTATTAACCAAAGGCCCAGTGCAAATTGTTGTTTTTTTGCCTATTTCAGTGTTTCACAGAAAAGGAATATAACACGGAATCCAAACGGAATGAAACCTTCAGGAGCGTGATTTTTGGAACAAACGTGATCCAGGGGACTTGGAGTGGACGTCTGAAAGTGCAACTATCCCTGGGTGGTTTTGGTAATTCCTAACAACATATATCTCATTGAGCTAATGCTACTTCAAGATGAATATTTCAGGAAAGCTCAATGATTGGCATGGCACGGATGAGAAAAGTGGATCCCTCAAAATGCTAAGGACAAAAGGATTGGCTCAAGCTCAAAGCACAAGACTCTACATTTTTCTATTTTAGTGATCCAAGATCACATTGAGTCTATAGGAAAAGCCAATACTATCAAGGAGGGATGAGGTGTTGCTTAATGGCTTTCTTGCTCTAAGTGCTTAGAGATATGCTCCGAAGCCCTCAACTAATTTCTCACATCCACATATGACCCAAACCAAAAGTCTAACTCGGCCCTACCGATTCTTTCTATCCGGTGCCACCGAGTTCAGATGTCATAGCCACTGCCACAAACCCTAGGCAAATCGGTTTCACCAATAGGGATTTCGGTCTCACCGAGATGGGGTTGTAATCTCTCTGTTTCCCTTCATAACGTTTTGGTCTAACCGAGATGAGCGATTGGTCCCACCGAGATTGCAATGCAAACTCTCTGTTTCCTTTTTGTAACGTTTCGGTCTCACCGAGATGAGCGAATCGGTCCCACCGAGTTTGCCTGACCAACTCTCTGGTTAGCTTATTACCAAAATCGGTCTCACCGAGTTTGAGTAATCAGTCTCACCGAGATTACGTTATGCCCTAACCCTAATCATATCGGTCCTACCGAGTTGCATGTCGGTCCCACCGAAAATCCTAACGGTCACATTATTTGCTAAATCGGTCCGACCGAGTTTCTTCATTCGGTCTCACCAAGATTGGTAAGTTGTGTGTAACGGTTAGATTTTGTGTGGAGGCTATATATACCCCTCCACCCACTCTTCATTTGTGGAGAGAGCCATGAGAACATGCCTACACTTCCAACATACATTTTCTGAGAGAGAACCACGTACACTTGTGTTGAGACCAAGATATTCCATTCCTACCATATGAATCTTGATCTCTAGCCTTCCCCAAGTTGCTTTCCACTCAAATATTCTTTCCACCAAATCCATATCCTGTGAGAGAGAGTTGAGTGTTGGGGAGACTATCATTTGAAGCACAAGAGCAAGGAGTTATCATCAACACACCATTTATTACTTCTTGGAGAGTGGTGTCTCCTAGATTGGCTAGGTGTCACTTGGGAGCCTCCGACAAGATTGTGGAGTTGAACCAAGGAGTTTGTAAGGGCAAGGAGATCGCCTACTTCGTGAAGATCTACCCTAGTGAGGCAAGTCCTTCGTGGGCGATGACCATGGTGGGATAGACAAGGTTGCTTCTTCGTGGACCCTTCGTGGGTGGAGCCCTCCGTGGACTCGCGCAACCATTACCCTTTGTGGGTTGAAGTCTCCATCAACGTGGATGTACGATAGCACCACCTATCGGAACCACGGGTAAAAAATCTCCGTGTCAAGATTGCGTTTGCTCCCTCAAACTCCTCCACTTTACCTTCATATGCAATTGTTTTACATTCCGCTGCTATACTCTTAGAATTGCATGTGTAGGTTGATTGCTTGACTTGTGCTAAGTTGCTAAAATCTGCCAAGAACTAAAATTGGGAAAAGGCTAGATTTTTATTTGGTCAAGTAGTCTAATCACCCCCCCTCTAGACATACTTTCGATCCTACAAGTGGTAGCAGAGCTTTCGTCTCCATTTGCCTTGATCTCCATAGCTTTTTGTGATCATAGCCTTGGTTTCACAACCTAGGAGAGTATGGCGTCTAGCGAGGGAAATTACCACCGTAGAGGTCCTTACTTTGATGGTACTAATTTTGCTAGTTGGAAGCATAAGATGAAAATGCATATTCTTGGACATAACCCCGCCGTTTGGGCTATTGTGTGTATTGGCTTGCAAGGTGAATTCTTTGATGGGAGAGAACCGAACCGTGAAGCTACCGCGGAAGAGTTGAAGATGCTGCAATACAACGCTCAAGCTTGTGATATCCTCTTCAACGGATTGTGCCCCGAAGAATTCAACAAAATCAGCCGTCTTGAGAATGCAAAGGAAATTTGGGATACTTTGATTGATATGCATGAAGGTACCGACTCCGTCAAGGAATCCAAATTGGATGTGCTTCAAAGTCAGCTTGGCAAGTTCAAAATGAATGATGGTGAAGGTGTTGCTGAAATGTACTCTAGGCTTGCTCTCATCACAAATGAGATTGCCGGCTTAGGAAGTGAAGAGATGACCGACAAATTCATCATCAAGAAGATCCTAAGAGCTTTGGATGGAAAATATGATACCGTCTGCACATTGATCCAAATGATGCCCAATTACAAAGATCTCAAGCCAACGGAAGTCATTGGAAGAATTTTTGCTCATGAGATGTCACTCAAGGATAAGGAGGAGCTCCACAACAAGTCAAGTGGTGCTTACAAAGCCTCATGTGAAGCTCCCACATCATCAAGTGAGAAACAAACCTTCAATGAAGAATTGAGCCTAATG